>NC_079900.1:8719973-8986003 GCF_024868665.1 Triplophysa rosa | reverse complement strand
GTTCTGCCTTTGACACGGCTTGGGGCCATCATTTATGGAAATGAGACTGATTTTGACAATTTATGGTCCCTCTTCTTATTGTAGTCTCCCTTAGAATATATCACAGGTTTGTAAAAAAGGCGTTGTGTGCTTAAATTGGAAAGTTTACTGTTTTTTATTTGCTGCTGGAGGTAGGGCTGACGGTAAGTTTTTGTTTCTTACCGCGGTGAAGACGCAACAAATCATGCGGTTTGGCGGTTAATCGCACCCAACAACACACCTCCACAAATATACCATTTATAATATTTTTTTTCAGAGTGCAACATAAAAGAGGGTTTTTCTCCGCAGAAGCTGCAGAAAGAACAACAGGGTAACAATATAAACGCACTTGAAACTTGAATAATTTATCGTTTTTAACAGCAAATTATCATTAATATTATATAACTATTAATTAGGCTACATTTATAAAAACAACCTTTTTCAAAGCGCAACACAAAAAGGGAATATCGGGCTAGCCTGTAGTACAAGTGTTCGGCTGTTGTACAACTACTGGTCCGCTTTAGTGAATCGCAAGGTCTTAGTGTTTCGTGCGAGGAAAACCAACATGTTCACTTTGTCTGGTTTTAGCGAGGCTCTTAACTAGCGATGTGCACGAATGTTCAAATACTGGATCCGAAACATTCAAAAAATGCTATTCAAATATTCGTATTTTTCATAAGAATAAAAACTGCGTCACCACAGGGTTAAGTTACCTCTGCAGAAGACCCTAGAGTTGTCACGTCTTATTTAACACTTCTTCCCGTCATCTGTAATGAATTTATAATATACAGAAAATATAAAAAAATCATATGTTCCTAGATCTTTGTTCAGATCGCAAGCTAGTTTAAATATTTTAAGTTTACACACCGGATGCTCGGATCGCATTTTATGCTCGGCTCACATCACCATATTAAAATGTTTTAAAAACGTGAGCCATAAAATTCGTTAACATTACTTAAATATGAGTTGGAATAAGAATACCAACGTAATATTAAATGATTAATTTATTTATTTCTATAACTTGTTCAGAGCGGTTCGATGTACTACACTCACCTAAAGGATTATTAGGAACACCATACTAATACGGTGTTTGACCCCCTTTCGCCTTCAGAACTGCCTTAATTCTACGTGGCATTGATTCAACAAGGTGCTGAAAGCATTCTTTAGAAATGTTGGCCCATATTGATAGGATAGCATCTTGCAGTTGATGGAGATTTGTGGGATGCACATCCAGGGCACGAAGCTCCCGTTCCACCACATCCCAAAGATGTTCTATCGGGTTGAGATCTGGTGACTGTGGGGGCCATTCTAGTACAGTGAACTCATTGTCATGTTCAAGAAACCAATTTGAAATGATTCGAGCTTTGTGACATGGTGCATTATCCTGCTGGAAGTAGCCATTAGAGGATGGGTACATGGTGGTCATAAAGGGATGGACATGGTCAGAAACAATGCTCAGGTAGGCCGTGGCATTTAAACGATGCCCAATTGGCACTAAGGGGCCTAAAGTGTGCCAAGAAAACATCCCCCACACCATTACACCACCACCACCAGCCTGCACAGTGGTAACAAGGCATGATGGATCCATGTTCTCATTCTGTTTACGCCAAATTCTGACTCTACCATTTGAATGTCTCAACAGAAATCGAGACTCATCAGACCAGGCAACATTTTTCCAGTCTTCAACTGTCCAATTTTGGTGAGCTCGTGCAAATTGTAGCCTCTTTTTCCTATTTGTAGTGGAGATGAGTGGTACCCGGTGGGGTCTTCTGCTGTTGTAGCCCATCTGCCTCAAGGTTGTGCGTGTTGTGGCTTCACAAATGCTTTGCTGCATACCTCGGTTGTAACGAGTGGTTATTTCAGTCAAAGTTGCTCTTCTATCAGCTTGAATCAGTCGGCCCATTCTCCTCTGACCTCTAGCATCAACAAGGCATTTTCGCCCACAGGACTGCCGCATACTGGATGTTTTTCCCTTTTCACACCATTCTTTGTAAACCCTAGAAATGGTTGTGCGTGAAAATCCCAGTAACTGAGCAGATTGTGAAATACTCAGACCGGCCCGTCTGGCACCAACAACCATGCCACGCTCAAAATTGCTTAAATCACCTTTCTTTCCCATTCTGACATTCAGTTTGGAGTTCAGGAGATTGTCTTGACCAGGACCACACCCCTAAATGCATTGAAGCAACTGCCATGTGATTGGTTGATTAGATAATTGCATTAATGAGAAATTGAACAGGTGTTCCTAATAATCCTTTAGGTGAGTGTATAACTTCACAATCACAAAAGCTGTAATTTTTAGAGATGCACCGATTGCAATTTTCTTTGCCGATTTCGATTTCCGATTTTATTACAAGTGAAACCTGCCGATTCCGATTTTCTATCCACAAACTATAATTGACAGTATACTGTATATAAAACGGCATGTATTTTTGGTTGGTGTGTTTTAAAACGCGCTGCGATATGCCCACACCTCTTGATAGCTTTGAAGAAGCCCTGATTGTCAATAATTTTGTTAATAAAATAACTATTTTGCTTCCTTTGACATTTTAGTTTTTTTCAGATCTTTTTTTTAATTGAGTGATCTTAAGTCTTGCAGCTGACACACACACACAACACCATTTTTATTCTGTCACGTGCCTCCTTTTGAACCCTAGACTTATGGCGGTCCTAACAGGTACAGTGCCAGTGTCTGCATGGGAGAGGTGGCAGCAACGCAGAAGAAGGTAATATCATGCGATCTTCTGAAAAGTATTAATTGTGTTAAGTTATATTTTTTATGTTAAATAACCTCAAGTTAAAAGCCTTAAATATAAAGAGGCATTTAGTTGCTAGTTTAAATAAAATCTTAATTTAAGATCAGTAAAATTCATGCGAACATGTATTTATTACTTGGCGGTGTGTTTATTGCTTTAACTAACAGTGGCAAACAGAAAGTATACAATTATTTTCTGTTAATAATTGTTTACATGTAGGTGCATGTCAGACTTACATTAACGTTAACAGCCAGTCGGGGGCGCTTGATAGCGCTTCACTAAACTCACGGAGGTGGAGCTGGACTAAATCAAGCTCCGTCCGTTTTGAATGCAGACGCAGACGTCACGTTTAGCAGGCGCAGACGTCACGTTCATGCAGAGGAATGAGTGAAGTGGCAGACGCAGACGTCACGTTCAGTGAGACGAGTGTGTGCTGCAAAGTCATTTTTAGGACCGTATGGAACGCCATATTTTTTAGGACCGTTTGAAACGCCATACGTTCGCCAAAGAATCAATCCGATCGCCATACTATTCGCGTCATTCGCACCGCCTGCCGCGAGTTCGCGTCTATACGCGTCTTTGCATTGGCGTTGTGTGTAATTTACTTGCGCAAGACGCTCAATTCGCGTTTGCTGTGAACCCACATGGGGCACCAATTATTTATCTGCAAATAAATCTGCAAACACATTATCTGTTTTACAAATTTGAAAGTGCTTCACAAAATTGTGAAGTTATCTACATTAGACAAAATTCATAGCACTTGGGTTTTATTGGGAAATACTGCCACAAGTCTACACTCATTAACCAACACTAAAGGTCTTTGCACATACAGTCCGAATTTTTCGTATGCGTTTTTTCGTATTTGCCTCTCGTTTGTACGGTGTCTCTGAATTGTTAAAAAAGGCCACTCAAAATGCTTGACAATTGCTAAAAACGCAGAAAATCGAACCCGGTCCGAATTTTTTTATGACGGACGAAAATATCGGAGGCAGTGTGTAAATGTGATTGACACAACGTGAGGTCGTATTTATTTTTTAACGTGCGGAAATTTCGGATGCAAATTTCGGACTCAATGTGCAATGGGCTTAAGGGCCCATGTGTGAAAACACTTCAGCACTATAAATCTCCTTCAGGATGACATTCTTTGTTTATACAACAAGCACATTAGGTAAATAAATGAATATAGCCTAGCAGTTGCATTACAAACATCTAGTGCTTAATGCTCAGGTGGCACGATCACCATATGAAATACAGAACTATGAAAACCAGAATGTCCTGTCCCATATAACATTAAAAAAACTACTTACAACCTATCTCTTCTGTGAATACTTGACAGGCAAATGAAGAAAAAAAAACTAACCCTCTCTCAACAGGTATTGGTATGGCTTTTGTGGAAACTAGGAGAAACATGGTATTAGGCACCTATTGAATTATTGCCCCAGTATGACATTTCGCTTTATAACTGCCTGAACTCTCTGTAAGTCGCTTTGGATAAAAGCATCTGCTAAATGACTAAATGTACATATAACTACAAGGGGACAACAGTGTGGTCAACTTCATGCGGCGCTGTACATCAAAGTACCGCGAGAGCAATTAGAAAGCACTGCTTCCTCTTTCCGGCATGACAACCTCAAGTCTGTCCCAAAATGCGCTCCCATGTACCCTTGTGGACTCGTGCTAGTGCCCTATAGATCTGCACTTCCTGATGTCACCAAGTGTGGACTCAGAGGAGGTCCACAAGACCGGAGTGTCGTTTGGGACAGGGCCTTAGAGGAGTGAACGTTAAGGAAGAGGAAAAAGTGAGAGGAAGATGAAGAGGGGAGAGAGGAGTGGGAGTAAGGCCCTGTCCCAAATGGCACACTCGGTCTTGTGAACCTCCTCTGAGTCCACACTTGGTAATGTCAGGAAGTGCAGACCTTATAGGGTACTAGGCACATGGGTGCACATTTTTGGACAGAATTGAGGTTGTTACGCTGGAAAGAGCAAGCAGTGCTTTCTTATAACTCCCACGGTACTTTGATGTCATATGCTGATGCAATGATGGTCTGCGCAGCGCCGCATGAAGTTGACCACACTCTTGTCCCGTTGTTGTTATTTAAGACAGTTTTAATAGTTCTGTATTTTATGTGGTGATTATGCCACCCACGCATTATGCAGTAGAAACTTATGTTTGTAATTCAACTGTTTATGCATATTTATTTATTTGTATATACAATACCTAATGAGCATAATGTGTTATTTAACATTTCTATATAATACAGAAGCGGTGTTGTTCAGCTTTACAGAGACAACTAGGCTAAATATAAATCTACAACAAAACCTCTGACGCTTAATACCATAAGTAAGAAAATGAACTCCATTAAAAGTTTTTATTCTTGAACAGAATAAATAGAAATAAATAGAGCCCAAATTGTTTTCTCTTTCATTACTACACACCTTAAAAAGCAAAATCTCTCATTTTGGGGGTGTTACAGTCTGCGTGACTACCAATGCCAACACTTTTCTTTCTCCACAACCCTGTTCCCTGTTGAAATAAACAGCATAGGCTGGTTAGGTAGGTTTTGAAGCATGGTAGCTGGTTTGTGCTGTTTTAAGATGGTCATGTGCTAGTCTCGCGTAACGTATCGCCGCTTTCTTAGGCAAGGCCCGCCCAAGAGGCCATGTGACTGACAGGTAAAGCAACCAATCACATTTCGTTTTGTGCCACGTCATGTTTAAAGGCGTGGAAATGTCCCTGCAGTAACGGACCGGTGTAAATTAAAAAAAACATGTCAAAAGTTAACAGCAACCATATGATTAATGATGTTTTATTAACAAAGTTCGGGAGAAGCCGGAGCACATAATCAAACTCGGCCGGTTCACCATTGGCAACCACGTCATCTATCCAAACGAGTTTCATTAACAAAGTTCAGGTGAAGCCGGAGCTCATAATCAAACTCGGCTGGTTCGCTACCAACAATCACGATTTTCACCCTATCAGCTCAAGCGAGCCTCTGCATAAATAAGACCAGATTTCTTACCTGCACCTTTTCTACAGTAATGCAACATTGCAACATGTCAGAGACACCGACATCAGTCGCCAACGACAGCCCTACCGCTCAGGATTCTCCTGCGCATTCGAGCGCTCTTCAGCGTTCCAGTCCCGGCGCGGATGCAGCTAAGGAGCCCGAGGCTACACCACGAGGCCGCCAGCTTCGTCGGTCCGCACAACGCACTTCGAAGCGCCGCTGCACTGCCTCGCCGCGCCCAACCAGGCAACAACTTCTCTCGCCAGCGTCGTCGTACGCTTCAGCACTTACGGCCATCCCAGCCATCGGGTAGTGGACCGTCGCAGGCTTGCGTCAAGCTTTGGCCAAGCGGGACGTCATCCCCAGCAGGCGGCACAGCAAAGCAGAGCTGTACAGCCTATACTCCTCTTTGCAGACAGAGGCCCCGCCTTCGACCTCAGAGGAGACGAACCAGGATCCCGGATCGTCTCGAGCGCAGCCAGGCCCTTCCACTTCGACAGCGAGGCAAGACTCCCAACCACCATGCCGCCGCAGCAGGCCGTCTGCAAGTCTGGGCCGCGCCCCAGAGGAGCAGCTTTTGCCTCCAGCCGCCTTCCAGCTCAGTGATTTGGAGGAATCGTTTCCGGCTCCAAATTTCCGCAACTACCAGGACAACGCGAGCCGGCCTTCAAGGGCGGTTCGACAAATTATCAACCCCTCCCCCCACATCACTCCAAGCTCCTGGACAGCGGCTCCGCAGTTAACACCTAACGCGAGGCTGCCTCCGTTAGCGTCCCAGGCCCAGGTTTTAGGTTTTCCTCCCCTCACCCAAGGGTACGGCCCGTCCTACTTCCCTCAGGCCCCCGCCATGGATGCCACTGCTAACGTGAGACTGCCTCCGTTAGCCGCTCCATTGGCTGCTATTCCCTCCCTCCTCTCTCTACCACAGGCACGCCCAAGTTTCTCACTGGCTACAGCAACATCCATACCGGTGCCATGCAACGCCCCGGTCCTGGAACCACCCCCCGTCTCCACAAGCATCAGGACGCAGATTTTGGCAGGTGCGGACATAGATTTATTTCAGCTTCTATCACCACTTTCACCCCCGTCAGCAGATCGGCAGATTTCTTACGGCGACCTTTCGTTTACTTTCAAGAACGCATCCCACAGTCACTCCCGCACTCTGTCCTTCCCAGAATTCACCATGGCATTTTCCCGCTTCACTGACGTGGTCTGCACGGTGTTCCCTCACAGGAGGCGTGAGCTCGGCGACTATCTCGCCATAGTCGCGGAGCTCGCGCTTTCCTACGGGGGGCACATTTTTACACGTATCACAAGCTGTTTTCAGCTAAATGCACCATAAGGTTGGCTCAGTGGAACCAGTGCCCCTACTGGGGAGCACTGGACACTGAGCTCCACAACAGGGTGTTTTTGGGCGTACAAAATATATCTTGCGCGGTGTGCCGCTCCGTATCACACAACACCACAGCTTGTCCCCTGGTCACTCCCGCCATTCCCCCTGGCGAAACTATGCCTCTTCCCATTTCCACCGCCCATGTTCCGCGCCTGCCAAATCGCCAAGCCTTCCCAGTCAAGCCTGACACCATCAACACCTCAGCTTACGAGGTTTGCAGAAGCTTCAACGCAAACAGGTGCACAAGGCAACGCTGCCGGTACCTACACGCTTGCACCTATTGTGGCGGCACCCACGCGCGCGTAGTTTGCCCAGTCAGTAAAGCAGTCAATAAAACATCTAACAAATATCTCTCGACTCCTGTCAAATTTTTACACCTAGCTTCCGAATTATCTCTCCACCCTGATCATGCATTCACAGATTACCTTTTAAACGGTTTCTCTCTGGGCTTCAATCCCGGCATCATAAACCCACTTTCCCACAGCCTCATATACCCTAATCTCCAGTCGGCACTCGCCGAACCCGAAACCGTCGATCTCCCCATCAAAAAAGAGATTGACGATAAATTCATGTTCGGCCCTTTTTCCGCCCCACCGTTTCCTGTTTTCCGGGTCAGCCCCATCGGCGTCGCCACGCGAAAATTTTCGGGGAAAAAGCGCCTCATATTCGATCTCTCGTCCCCCCACGGCTCCCCCTTTCCAAGCATCAATAGCTTAATTCCGCTCGAAGAATTCGCATTACATTATCACGATATTGAGCAAGCCATCACTTTGATTAAATTGGCCGGACGCGGCGCCTGGCTAGCCAAAGTCGATATCACCTCCGCATTCAAAATCATGCCGATACATCCAAAATTTTGGCACCTGTTCTGCATCCGTTGGCGTGAGAAATTCTATTTTTCTGTACGCCTCACTTTCGGATGCAGAAGTAGCCCAAAGATTTTCGACATGTTGTCAGAGGCAATCTGTTGGATTCTCTCTAACAACTACGCCATCCCTTACCTCATACATCTACTAGACGATTTCTTAATCATCTCGCCGCCCGATTCCGTCCCGGCAGCACATCTTTCCAAAGTCCAAGAAGTCTTAGCGAAACTCGGCGTCCCTCTCGCACAAGAAAAAACAGCGGGACCCAGCATGTCCATCGAATTTCTAGCCATTAAGCTCGATACGCTCAAATTCCAAGCTTCTCTGCCAAAGGAAAAGAGCGATAGGACGATTTTGATCGCTTCATCCCTCATAGACACGCCGTATTGCTCTAAACGCGAGCTATTATCAATTCTCGGCCACTTAAATTTCGAAAACATTCTACATTTTAAATCACTTAAAATGCGCATCATCCCGCAAGGTCGCCCGTTTGTTGCGCATCTCCTCTCCCTCGCATCCTCCGCTCACGCACTAGAGGATTCGATCCATATAACCAGCTCATGCAGCGACGAGCTCAGTCTATGGATCAAATTCCTCAAACAATGGAACGGAATGTCCTTCTTTTACAATGACATGGTCTCTCTCCCCGTCGACATATGCCTATTTACCGACGCAGCTCCTTCCGTCGGTTTCGGGGGATTTTACCAAGGCCGCTGGTTCACGTCCACATGCCCCCCCCCAGCTCACAAGTCTACTGCAGCCTCTTGCGTCATCAGCACTTTTTGAGCTGTACCCACTTGTCGTAGCAGCATATTTATGGGGGAAAGAATGGTCCGCCTCCAGCATTATAGTCCATTGTGACAACGAAGCAACGGTACATTGCATCAACAAAGGCCGCTCCCATTCACCCGCCTTAATGCCTTTTCTCAGACGCCTTATATGGATCTCAGCTTGCGAGCAGTTCATTCTGACAGGCAAACATGTCCCCGGGTCCAAAAACCAGATAGCTGACGCCCTTTCCCGCTTTTCATTTCAGAAATTCAGGCTGCTGGCGCCGGACGCAGATCCCCTACCAACGCCTGTCCCTCCATATTCGGAATTAATCTTCAAGTGAACCACCCTCTAAAAGCCATGCTAGACGCCTCCCTCAACTCCATCATTCAAGCCGTTTCCCCCAGGACCCTACTTTCTTACCTTACAGCATGGAGGAATTTCAAAACGTTTCACCGCTCATACAACCTCCCCTTCCCGGATTTTTCTCTCCTCTCCATCACTTCATTCATCTCCTTTCTCAACACAACAAAAAATCTCCAAGCCAGTTCAATTAAAGGATACCTGAGTGGAATTCAGTTTTTTCACAAATTAATCTTCAACACACTCTCCCCAACCATAGCCAGCCCCCAAGCATCCATGCTCATCAAAGGCATCCAGAGAGACCAACCCACCCACCCGGACGCCAGACAACCAATCACCATAGAAATTCTAACAAAATGCATTTCCACCCTCCGCAGAGGCTATCACACCAAGCACACCGCACGCACACTCGACGCCATGTTCATTTTGGCCTTCTTCGGATTCCTCAGATGCTCAGAAATCACCACCACGTCCAAATTCGATCCCTCAGTTCACCCCACCTTTTCGGATCTATCAGTGCTCGATTCGGAAACCATTTCATTTTTTATCAAGCGAAGCAAGACCGACCAGGCCGGGAGAGGCCATTTCATCTATATCTTCAATCTCAATTCCCCAATCCAGCCTTATCAATCCCTCCTAGCCTACATCCGCTTCAGACGATCACAAGTTAAATCTCCATCCGAACCCCTCTTCGCAGATGATTTAAATCACCCCGCCACACGTTTCTGGTTCCAAAAACATCTTAAATCCGTTTTGCTCCATACCGGCATCCCAGCAGATCACTTCTCTTGCCATTCTTTCCGCATCGGCGCAGCAACCACGGCTGCCCAAAAGGGCCTCTCACAGCCCCAGATACAAGCGCTCGGCCGATGGTCATCCAAAGCCTACAAAAGTTACATCCGAACAGACCGCGCCCTCATCAGAGAAGCACACCGCACCCTCATAACTCGAATCGTCTAGCATCAACCATCTTCCAAACTTCTCCATCAAACCACCAGCAGTAGTGACGCACCGTTCAACTCACAGGAGCCCGGCGCACATCTCGTACTCAGCTAATTGGACCTCACCTCTCCAGAATTCAGTTCACCGCAGCAACGGCCCTCACAAGCACCTGGACTTCCATCTCACACTCCGCCGAAGCAGACACCAATGCTACAGAAGCCAGTATCGCCGCAGCGACCGCCCCCGCAGGGGCCCGTGCTTCCAACTCGTGCTCTGCCGCAGCAGACACCAATTCTACAGAAGCCAGTATCGCCGCAGCGACCGCCCCCGCAGGGGCCCGAGCTTCCAACTCGTGCTCTGCCGCAGCAGACACCAATTCTACAGAAGCCAGTATCGCCGCAGCGACCGCCCCCGCAGGGGCCCGAGCTTCCAACTCGTGCTCTGCCGCAGCAGACACCAATTCTACAGAAGGCAGTATCGCCGCAGCGACCGCCCCCGCAGGGGCCCGAGCTTCCAACTCGTGCTCTGCCGCAGCAGACACCAATTCTACAGAAGCCAGTATCGCCGTAGCGACCGCCCCCGCAGGGGCCCGAGCTTCCAACTCGTGCTCTGCCGCAGCAGACACCAATTCTACAGAAGCCAGTATTGCCGCAGCGATCGCCAATCAGGGGCCAGTGCCACTTCCTTACTCTGCCGCAGCAGACCCCCTCATAGCCCCCGAAGCCAGTATCGCCGCAGCGACCGCCCACAGGGGCCCGTGCTTCGTCCCTTACTCTGCCGCAACAGACCCCCTCATAGCCCGCGAAGCCAGCATCGCCGCAGCGATCGCCCCACAGGGGCCCGTGCTTCTTCTTTTACTCTGCCGCAGCAGACCTCCCTTTTAGCCCCCAGAAGTCAGCATCGTCGCAGCGAACGTTCCCGCAGGGTCCCGTGTTTCCATCCCGTGCTCTGCCACAGCAAAACCAATTTCCAGAACTCAAGATCACCAAAGCAACATCACCCATCACGCTTCAGAAAGACTAGTGGGAATACACATCACCACCCACTCAGCGCCATCCACTCCGCAAGAGCTCACAGCAATTTTCCATCCCCACGCTCCAGCAAATCCTATATCACCAACTTAGCCGCCACGCAAAGCCAGTCCTAAAACCACGACCGCAGCAGACTCCCAACTCACAGGATCCCCACACATCCGGAGACCACAGCAGCATTGCACCATCAGGGTTTGCACAACCCACAAGCCCCACGGCAAACGCAAGCCATCACCCAGAAAGCCTCAATTCTCGCTATTTGGGGGGAGCATGCGCTATCCGGCTGCTGTCCAGCGTTTATTCTGCATTTTTGGGGTGAGCTATGGGTTCGGGCCATTTCCGAGCTCGGCGCACTCGCCCCCATGAGGGGGAGAGTGTTCCGGGGTCGGAAGGAATCGGCGAGCTCGGAGCCCGCCCCCTGGACAGCACGCCAAATACGCATATCTTACCTACCCCTGCTATCAGCATTATCCTGCCACCATTATTATTATTTGCCTAGGCGAACTCGTGAAATAGTTTTATGCCGTTAACCTCACATACTTTCAAGAATTAAGCGTTTAGTCGATCGTGATGAATTTTGTTAGCAACCGTTGTAACCACGACAGCTTACTTCTTAGGTCAGATGGCTTCGTGGTCGTGCTGTTTCCAGGCGGACTGTTAAAGAACGAGACACACGTCTCCGGGGAATCCTGTGATATTCAACCAATCAGATGACGACTTCTAAAGTGCTGAAGTGTTTCCAGAAAAGTGTGCGTTATGCATCAGATGTTCAGCCAATGGTCCGTGAGCGTGATCGTCTGAGGCTGAAATTAGTCATGTGTTTAAGCTGGTCATTTGCTGGTCCTTAGCTGGTCATGTGCTGGTTTAAGATGGTCCTGAGCTGGTTTAAACTGGTCCTAAACCAGCACATGACCAGTTTAGGACCAGCTCATGACCAGCTTAAACCAGCACAAACCAGCCACCATGCTTCAAAACCTAACCAGCATAGGTTAGGTTTTTTTTTCAACAGGGTTTGCTTGGTTATTGACACATGCTTTTGCCTTTGTTTGATTAATAATGGATTTATTCCCTAACAGGTCTTGACACCAACCTTTTCTGTTTTAAGCTGCTTCAATAAATATTTGTTTTGTTCTGTTCTTTAGCATTTGAGTCTGTCCTAACAGAACCTGACTAGGGTCTTGAAACAGAAGTAATACATAAAAATAAATAAATACAAAAACAATATTTAGTTGTAAGAAGGGCACATAATTAAGCTTATTAAGCAATGTCATACAAAATTAGGTTTAATAACAATATAGCCCACTGTTTAAGGATGAAATGATTCCAACTCATTTGTGGGTTAAATAACAGTACAATACATAACATAAGAATTAAATAATCACAATGAAACATTAACATTGAAACATTAAGGCAGATATAATATTATTACTCAGTTATAAATTAGCTAAATGATAATAAAACTGGCCTCAACATCCTTCGATTCCATTCATAGACTTTGCTCTGTGGTGTTTGAGGACCTCTTGTGGACATCAGATACAACCGCAGACATGTATTTTGTCCCAAAATATACAAAAAAATAACGTGAATCGGTGTCAATTGTAATCTTTTACACTTCCACATGAAAAAATAGTGTAGTATGCTAAGCATTTGCTAAAGTGAATTGTAGTGAAATTATTAGATATTATAGTGTTTTTGAACATTATCATAGTAAATGATACTATAGTATTTACCACAGCTTGTCAGTTTACAATATTTAATACAACAGAATACTGCAATTGTTATGTCCTGTGGCTGGAGCCTCTGTTCGCCACCTGAGGCCGCCAGAGAGCGCTACCCAGCCGCCAGCCACAGGACATGACAGCAATGTACATAAAAAATATAATTTCCATAATACAGCCGACAACAGCTTACTATCACTATATACATTAATATAGGCTACTATAGTAAACACTTGAGTGCATTACAGTATTTTTTATGTGTGCTAGTGAACGTTTTAAGAATGTGTCTGCAGTTTTAAAGCCATAATTTCTCTTCCTCTTGTATTTTGAAATGCCATCTTCCTTGTCTATGTCACTATGATGTGTATTTAGATAGTGCTTACCTATACGGAAAAACGAATGACATAGGACCACGTGCAATGTCACGCATGAATGACACGTGGTTACGTAAATGATGACGTCACAACAGTATGTTTAATAAATTTTATGCAAATTTTCCCATTTTGGGACTTGCAATTGGCTAAAACAAAGACGTCTGTACACGAAATTACGTCTTTAGGCGCAATAACGCGTCCACGCGTTATATCGTCTGTACACGTTATGTCTAAAGAAATATTTGCTGAAACGGCCTTCCATAGATGCGCGGACGACCGCGGACATGATGACGAAAGTTGCGTACAAAACAGGCCTAACCCCTCCCCCAACCCAACCCTTACACTTAAATAACCTCTCCCCCAACCCAATCACAACATGAGGGTAGCACAAATTTATGGGTAGCATAAATTGGCAGAACACCGGCCCAACATCATGATGGCTGTCAGCCATCGGCCCAACCCTATGGCCATCTCTACTTCTCAAAGTTACTTATACTCCCTCTTTGTTTGAAAATGTCATGTCACCTTGAAAGAAGCAGATGTGAGCAGTAGTTGTGTTTCTTATCTCTAACTGCCCTTGAAACACACTTTTTGACTTTACATAGAGGACACTGGAAGTGTTGAAATGTATTGTTTGCTGTCTGCACTCTGCACTGTGACTTTTAATACTAATATTTGCTATATTAATCTGCAGCACATGAAGGTACTTTAGAAATGTGCATCTTTTATCTATAAATTGTAAAATTATGCAAAATGCTGTTAAAACCTTTCCCATTTTGGTGTGGATGTCATTCTGACAATTGTGCATACATTACTCGATCCATTACTCCATTCTGTAAAATATCTACAGGGATTATACGTGTACATCTGAAAGTAGTTGCAAAACCCTTTCTTTCTGGTTGGCCATGATATTTCTAGTTATTACACGGCTCATTTGAATGCTTGATTCTGATTGGCCAGTCGCGACATTCCAAGGGTTGTTATTTTAAAATATATAAAAATAATTTGTTATTTTCAAATAACAACCGCTCAAAACTAATAACACCCTGTAACCCGGATGCTGCAAATCATTTTGAGAGGGGCAGTTTAATATTACACTACAATAAATTCTAAATATGTCTTTTAATAACATATATGACATTATATTTACAAATGATTAAACCAATTTGCCTGTTCCTGACGTTTGAACGTCGTTTCTTACTTTTAAACAGAAACTAAACAGAATTTCCTCGCAGAAGGTCTTACTTAGTGTGCCGTTCCTGTAGCTCAACTGGTAGAGCTTGGTGCTAGCCATGACAGGATCATGGGTTTGATTAAAATGTTTACTGTAAATTGAATGCATAACATGATAACATCAGGGGGTAGTGGCCATATATTTCACTACTGTAGCTTTTATTGGTTAAACTGTCTTATTACAACTCACCTGTGTTAGATGTTCTAATGTCCCCTACTAGAACTAAACACTTTCAAATGACAGGAGCCCATGTTATCCCAGGTTAAAAAAGTGCACTTTCATAACAAACTTAAAGTGCTCTAATGTCACACATTAACTTTGTACTTAATTCATGTAGTTTTGTACTTCTATTCATGGTGTCTTAAAATGACACAGTTAAGTACACTTAGATTTTCTTAAGTTTATCTTAAAAAGTATGTTTTTGTACATTTGTACAAGCACAAATGATGCCTGCAAGTACATTTAAGTGTTTTATAGTTCACTTTTCTTCAACTGGGATGTTACAATAAAATCATTTGGATCTTCAGTTCTCTGAGCAACTTGAATACTTTGCAACAAATGGATGCACATTAGACTTGTTTGACGTTGTAACAAGGTTCATTTGTAAATGCTAATTTAATGGTAAAATACTAGAGGTATATTCTTGGCTTAAGTCTTCTGCAACATCACTAACTTGGTGCGAATTTGGCAGCTGACGGTATTTTTAGTTACATGCGGTACAGGTACGTTCCAATACAACCAGGAATATAATCAGTCGACAAGACACGACACCACTCAACAAAACAAAACATAAACATGTGTTATACATAAACATGAAGTCGAAGTTATTAAATAAGAAACGCTACAGTGTAACTACTGTTGGTCACGTGTTTGTTTCATGAGATTTAGAGGTAACCTCTGAGAAGTTTCCAACTGCATATTGCATTAAAAAACGTTATGCAATCAAGTTGTTTGACTCTAGTGTTTACGCGTGCATTGCCTTACCTTGCTGTCTGTTTAGGGGGAGTTGCCCTGTCGGTGGTGTAAGGTTAGTTTTGGTGTTAAACCCCTAAACTTCTCTTGCCAGGCTCTCTGTTATCTGCTCTGATATTAATCCTGTCGTTCAGACCCACTGCTGTATTTTTATCGCACTCTTTGGGCGGTGGGGAGTTCGCCACGTTGGAAGGCACCGAATGTAGCCTACAACTTCGGTAAATGTAATATCAGACCCTGACGTTCGTTGCTGTGTCACTGGAGAACAACTTATGGGCTTCTTATCTATGCTGTGTCGTGGCCCGCCCTCCCAACAGCTCTTTGTGTAACATTACAGGCCATGCTGAGTACTTATTAAAGGGTCTTCTGAAGGTTTTTCATTCGACCCCTCACCCAAAACTATTTCTAAAGTAATCTTGCAAGTGTACAAATTTTAGTACAAAGTTACTAAATAAAAAATCTAAGTTCACTGTACCCCTTCAAGGGAGCTGCTGTGTTGGCATGCGTGAAGTAAAAGGAGAATGTATTGCTACGACCCCCCGCCTCTTGACACGCCCCCTGTTTATATTTTGCAAAAGCCCACATCACTTGCGTTGGGTGCTTGTAGTAGGCACTGACTCCAATTTTTCAAATTTTTTAAGGTTTGTTGTATTGTTTTACACAATAAGTAAAATGCAATTAGAACTTATCATTGCAAGCTTGCATGATTTGCTGCATCAATTGGCACCATTTGTCTATTTCCTATTTTCTGTGATTTATGATTTATAATAATATAATCCCACTGTATGTTCCTGTTTATAGCATATATAGAAAGTGCTTTCAGGTCTAATAGAAAGATAGTGGGCAAGAGGTAATGATGATGACAACCAGTGATATATGTTACATAACAACTAAATTCTGGAGTAGCATCTGGCTGCAAACCCGGAGGATGCACTTTCAGGACGGCATTTCTGTGGACGCATTTCTATGATCCTACTAGAGGATTTTTACGGAGACCGTCTGGTCACCCCTCGGAGAAAAAAAAACAAGACCCGCAAATCCGTGGCCACAGTTTTGTAATTTGCTCCCTCAATTTAAAAATCCGTGCTCTCGGATTAATAAACTGTACCCACGAGTTTCCAATCCGTGCTCTCGGTTTTATAAACCGTCCCCTCAGTTTTTGAAATCTGTACCCACGAATTCATAATCTGTGCCCACGCTTTCGCAATCCGTTCGCACAGTTTTGCAAACTAGCCTACTCGCGGAATTGAAGCCTCTGTCTGTCAACAGAACAAGCTCCTACAGCAACATTAACGAATATTGTATACTGTTTTATTTTAGATTATATTATAAATTGTCTTAATGTGTTTACACACGAGCGCGTGGCGCATGCATACGTTCATTGCCGCGTTTCACTGGCATAAAGTTGGTTTGACATTAAACTTTCGATATTCGTGAATTTAGGGACTGTCTCTAAAGTTACATACACATTCAAATACATGTTTCCAACTTCAATAGCATTTAAAGGATTGCGAAAGCGTGGGCACAGATTATGAATTCGTGGGTACAGATTTCAAAAACTGAGGGGACGGTTTACGAAACCGAGAGCACGGATTGGAAACTCGTGGGTACAGTTTATTAATCCGAGAGCACGGTTTTGTAAACTGTGGGTACAGTTTATTAATCCAAGAGCACGGATTTTTAAATTGAGGGAACGAATTACAAAACTGTGGCCACGGATTTGCGGGTCTTGTTTTTTTTTCTCCGAAGGGTGCCCAGACGGGCTCCCCGCCGGCATATGACAGACCTTCAACGTTGAAATGTGGTTGAAATAATGTCAGTTCTCGTTTCAACGTTGAAACAACGTTGAATGCTGAACGGTTGAAAAAGTACCAGAAACACTTATAAATCAATGTTGAAATTTTAACAAGATCTGTACGTTAAATCAAATGTCTTCCCCATATATTCAACCATTTTTAGACATGGCACCACCCAGAACACCCTTTCTAAAAACAATACTAGTAATAACAACAATAATAATACAAAAATAAATAACTGTGAAAAAAAATCGGAATATGGGTGTAGGCCTACACTGAACAGTAGGTGCGCTCAGGACGCCAGTCCGCCATTTAAAAGAAGATTTCGACAATCACAACGGCAATATTCAAAATGTCCTAAAGGTAAGTCCAGTATTAATTTGTTTCATATATAAAAATGTAAATAAATAATATGAGGTTAATATAAGAATGCACGAGAATAGCCGGAGTAAGGCATGATTCACATTTCGCGTCTAAACCCGCGCGGAAAACGCGAGCTGCACTACGTTCTCATTTTTTTCCAAAGCGCCTGGTCTGCGATCTCCTGGCGTCTGTCGTCGCTAAGCAACCATGGGCCACGATAGCCGTTGAGACGAGGAGATATAAACAAAGGATATATGGATTATATGCACTGAAAATACCTTGCAATAACTTTGCTACTAGATTTAGTTATGCTGTGATCATCTGTCTCTCCATCTTCATTGAGCTTGTCTATTGACTGGTTGGTTCTTGTCACATGACCTGCGGTGCGCTTGCGGCTTTCTGAAATGTTGATGCGGCGCCGACGCGCCTGAAAAATATGGAAGGCCAAGTGGTTCAAATATACGTGAATTGTAACACGTTAAGTACACATCAACAACGCGTATTTCACACATACTCAACGTGTATTTAACGTGTACTTAACGTGTTATTTACATGTGAAAAATTAACTTGTACTTGTATGGCACTCGGATTGATTCTTTGGGGAACGAGACTGACAAGCACGACAGATAACACGCGTGTAAGCGTGCGTGTACATCTCATTTGTTTTATATGGAGACGTACACGCATATATCACATCATGTAGACACGTTAATAACATGTATCTGTTGATCTAAACAGACGTCATGGGGCCCGTTTCAATAAGGAGGTTCAACCAACACCGAGTTAAAATGTGAACTCTGAGTTGATTTACTCAGAGAATCGCAACTCTGAGTTTTCGGTTTCAGAACAGGTGATTTCAATTAGTTCAATCCACTCTGAGTAAGTTCACTCTAGGTTACGCGCGTGCACCATTGCTTTAAAAAGCCATCATCAATTGAGCGAAGATAGCACGATTCACCATGGCAACGGCACGTGACAAAAAGCGCTCCGTTTATTTCTCGCCAGTCGAATTGGAGGTACTGTTACAAGCGTACAGCGAATATGAGCACATTTTTCGAAAGAAGAGCAACACAGCCGCAGCAGCAAAAGAAAGAGAGTCTGCGTGGGGGAAAATTGCTTCACGTGTTAATGCGTAAGTTTAATTGTCAATCACTTTTATATTCATTTTGTTGAAACCGTCAAAATGTGAATTATATCTAGCTCTACTATATATATATATATATATATATATACACACACACACCTATGTTTTTTTTCATGTAGGTGCAATCGTTCTGCAATAAAAAGAACATGGCAGCAGATGAAAATGAAATATAAAAACATCATTCAGTCAGGTGAGTTTAAAGAAATAAAATGCTCTTGCTTGTTGCATGCCTGACTGGGAAATGTTTGATATATTAATTAAACTGGCCTTGAATGTTATGAGGAGAACCGAGCGCTATGGCTGTAGAAGACAGAAAACTGGCCATGCTTGCACCTGCTCCCCCAAGAAAATCATGGCTGGTTTTTCTAAATCCTGTCTGTGAAACAGCTATGCACTGCTGGATTTGATAGTCTTAGAAACCACAACCAATGAAAGTCATCATCAGTTGCAATGGCCTACCAGAGAAAATCCTCTCTGCATGTCTTAATTAGGGTAATGACAATAAATTGACTATTTCGTGTCTACTCAGCCAATAGAAAGAGGGCAGAGGCACGTAAAACCGGAGGAGGACCTGCACCACCACCTCTGACGGATGCAGAGGAGATGGCCTTGAGCCTTAACACTGGGCGACCAGTGGCTGAGGGAATTCCAGGAGGGAGTTCATCAGAACCTGTCACTCCCCAGGATACAAGTGCTTATATAATATGTAAGAGGTCTACCTATCTTGGTTTGTACAGGCTCTTTCTGATAGTTAAATTGATTTCACTTTGGCCTTTTTCTTTGTCCCAGCAGATTCTGATGGTAATGTTAACCTTGTGGAACCTCTTATCACAACAGAACCCCAGTCAGTTGTAAGTGGCCTACCCAATGCAGCATAATTTAAGGGCATTCTTAAAAAGTGAATACTACACAAAATGTTCATCTTCACAGGATGAAGGGGATGAAGAAACCTTGTCTGCTGACACAGAGAGGCCTACAGAGGTAATGTTCATTTGATGTATCTCCAAATCACACACTGAGTGTGTAGACCTCTAGAGTGCTAGTTGGTATGTATGCTCAAACTGACATGTTTCTCTTTTTTTGAACAGAGCATGGCAGAACAGGAGGAGGGTCCATCAAATTCTGACACACAGATAAACTCAGTTCAGTAATGTTCAGTAAATGCCATTGTTTGAATCTGCAGACTTTTTTAGAACTCCAACATATAACCTCAGTCTTGTGTTTTTCAGTTGCCAGTTAAGGAGCTATATAAGCTTCATCTCATAAAACAATTACAAAAGACAGATAAGGAACTTGTGTACTTGGACCGTCAGATCCTAAAAACAGATTTGGAAATTGAGCTCCTTAGGCACAAACTAGAGGTGGGTGTACAAAGTAATGGAACAGTCTTACAACCTTATAGGAAACATAACTGTTGCTTTTGTATTTGTAGGACAGAAAGAAGACCAAATGACATGTGATTAAATTGAGTTTATTTAACAGTCCTGTGTTGGTGTGGTTCATTAGTGTCCAAAGACATTGCGGCATATGAGGTCTCTGACCACCCTTCCATCCTGGAAATCCCCATGGTGTATGAGGTCTTCCTCAGGGTCTTGAATTTGTAGGGCAGGGTGTTGCTCCCCTCTAATAATGGCAATATTATGAAGAACAACACATGCCACAATAATGTCACAAGCCTTTTCAGGGGTCACCCTGAGGTGGCGTAGGCACTGGAAACGTGATTTCAACAGGCCTATGGTCATCTCCACCCGGGATCTTGTCCTGTTGTGTGCCACATTGAAGTGCTGCTGGGGGCCTGGCTCAGGTTCTGGGTAAGGGGTTATGAGTGTAGGTTGGCACGGGTAACCCCTATCACCCAGCAGCAGGCCATCGATCTCTCCTGTAAGGTCACATTGGTTTAGTGCTTTTCCACAGAGAGACAGACAGACATGACCATGTGTTCAGTGCATACATTTACTTACCTTGGCCCATTCTGTTGCTCAGAGATGACTCACGATATATCCGTGAGTCATGAACCGAGCCGGGCCACTTAGCCTCCACATTTGTAATTATGTGTGCAGCATCACATATGATCTTTACAGTGACAAACAAAGACATTAGAGTTACTGTACTTGGACACAGTCTTCGACATTATGAAACATTAGGCCATGTCAGTGTACCTGCACATTAATGCTGTGGATGGACTTCCGATTGACATAATCGGCCTCATTTTGGGAAGGAGCGATGATGGGAATATGGGTGCCATCAATGCACCCAATTACATTGGGAAATCCTAAAGGGCATTTTAATTATTAGCTTACTTCCAGAGGTGGCAGCAAGATGTTCTTAGCAGAACAACATTTATTTGATCAGCCTAATTTAGAAAGATGTACACCATTCACCTGCAATCCTGTGAAACTCCTCTTTGACGGCTCTCACAGGTTTATGGCCAGGAAACTTAACAAAAACTTGCAAAAACTGCTTGAGAGCGAGGCACACTTTTCTTACCGCTCTGCATACTGTTGCCTTGCTAACGTGTTCTGCATCCCCGGTGTTATATAGAAAGCTACCATTAGCAAAGAAACGTAAGGCCATACAAAGAATTTGCTCAGATGTTAGAGCACGGCCCCGACGAGTGAGGTTTGTGATGTAAGGATGAAGCAGAGTGTGGATATATGTAATGGATTGTAAAGAAAAACGATATCGCTCAAATAAAAAATCCTCCGGAAATGATAAAACATCCAAACGGGGCCTCACCATTCTCTCCCGACGTAAATTTAACTCTCTCCGAATTAATGCAGCTTCCTCATCTACAGGTTCCTGAATAAACGGACATGCCATTTTAATGTCTGTGTGACGAAATCGTGCGCGATTAAGGAAAACGAATGAATAAACAAATGGCGTAGGCAATTTCAACACTACTCGCGCTTCAAAAAGGAGGCGGAGATTGTAACAAACCCTGGGTTTGTGGAATAAAACCTGCTCCCGACCAGGTTAGGTTCACAGAGTAGATTACTATGGTTACTCACTCTGAGTATAAGATACCTCGATTTCTGAAACAGGCTTGACTTATCCCGTGGTCGCGGGTTTGACATACCTCGCGTTCTGAAACGGAAAACCCTGAGTATCCCGTTTTCCGGGGTTAACTTACTCTGAGTTTGCACTTACCCTGCTTTCTGAAACGGGCCCCTGTTATTATACGATCTCCCGAGGCAAATCAAATAAAAATGTAGTTGTTGTTTTAACAAACACTTCAAACAAAGACTGCAGAGGACCACTTATTTTACTATTTGCACTCAATAAATAAATAGTGCTATAGGTAGAGATTATAACCTAAGTGAACAAAGTACACTCTTGTTATAGCGTTTGTTTTGAGCAAAAGGGGAAAACAGTTGTATGTTAGAATATGTTAAAGAAAATAATTAGAAAATTAAAGAACCCAGTCCAAATGTGTAATCCAAAATGTGATTTGCTGAAACATTTTGAAAGTGAAATTCAATAACTTTTTAAGTACTTCATAATTCTTTTCACCAGCACATTAAAGCTCCATTTTATCCAAATTAAATGTTCTTTTGTGATGACAAAAATATATACAGTATATTCCTTAGATGTAGACATATTTCAAAGGTTGTCCCCCTTTGTCAAACTAAAAGTTTATAGATAATCTAACAGTAGATGGTAGCAGAGAACTTCATTGCTCATTATCAAAGTGCACTCCGTGATATACTTGTAGGATGTTCCAGTAAGTCTTGTTCTTGTACATTAAGGGCTCAAAAGCATTAACAGTTTTTGAGATAAGCAATTTTCGACAGTATACATTTGCTTTTGAAATGAAGGCTTGCGTGTTTAAATGCATGTCAGATTTGCTTATGATAGTGTGTATTATATTGAAGGTTCTGCATCTTTGGAAAAGTTATATTCATAAGTCAAATGAAGGTATGACTGAATGAAAAAAACATACATTTTAATGACAAAACAAAAAATTCCAACATTTGTAGCATTTTACTATTGTATAAAGCACCATTTATACAATAACATAAGCAAACAATACACAATATACAGAAATAAAAACATTGTAAAAAAACAACAGTGGTCCAGCTAGTAAAAAGGTTTGGGAAAAGGAGTTTAGGCTACCCCAAACACGGGGGACTGTTATGATGTTAGTTCACTTCGTAGCTTATTGTATTGTTGACCACCTGCTATAAATAAGAGAGGGTCTGTTCTTACACTTCTCTTGCTTGAAGACCTGATGACTGAACACTCCAGAGCTCTGTTTCATTTTGTTTATATGTTCTGGCTGAACAACTGAACGATGGAGCAGAAACTACCTCAGATGCACAACCACATTTAATAAATGATTATGCTATTATTATATTATGCTACAGTTTTGTGTTCGGATTGTGATCATTTAAAACCAAGAAATTCTTGTTGTCATTAAAATATTAAAATGTAGCATGTCGTGGGAACCAATGTGTGCATTTCACACAATAGTCAATGAAAATATGTGTAACAAAAGCTCAATAAAAGGGAAGGAAGGAGGCGGGAACCGGCGAGCATCCACAATAAACTTTAATCAAAATAAACAAACAATAATCCGGAAGTAAAAAGGCCGGCAGCCACCTCACGGCAGACTGCCGGCCACACAAACATAAACAAAACTTAACATATGTCTGGGCCCGGTCCTCTCTTGTCGTACACTCCTGTCGCTCGTCCTTTTATGCTTCCGATCTCCTCCGTGAGAGATGCGGGACCGGTGTAATGCGCAGTTCGCCCACGGCTCTCGCCCCGCCTCCCTCGTCACATACCCCCATCGCCCCTCACAGGCCGGGGGGGTACCACCGAGATTGTGCTTACTCCCCCCCGGGGAGCCAGTCTCGGCATCCGCAGCCCCTGGGGGTATGCACCGACGAGACGAGAGAACGGAGACGGAAGCACCAGGACCACCCCCGAATGTCCAGCACCACCGCATAGCACCGCGAGGAAGAGCCTCTTGGCTGGCTGAGGACCGAGCGACAGTGTGTCGGGGAACCGGACCAATTTTTTTTTTCCTCTCTCCCCTCTCTCGTCCCTGTCGCTCGGTCCTCAGCCAGCCAAGAGGCTCTTCCTCGCGGTGCTATGCGGTGGTGCTGGATGTTCGGTGGACAGTCCAATCCTCCTCCGCCTCCTAGCGGTTGGCGATGGCTTCTCTGGCTGAGGGTAGCCGGCAGCGAGTTTCCCGTTCCTTGCTCCTCCCCTTTTTCAAGGTGGAAGGCAGCAGGCTCCGGTCCACGGCAAATGGCGTGAACTCCTCCGCTCCCTCTTCTACGGCCGCCACCCCACCTCAGCCCAGAAGCACGGCAGCGAGCTCTCCGTCCCAGCCGATTCATCTCGCTCCAGCACCACCGCCTCGGGCAGCCGCTGGTGGACGTCGCTCGTCCGCGCTGCCCGAACTCCTCAGCACCGCGATGCCCCTCGGCAGTGAAGGCTCTTCGACAGCATGTCCCTCCTTCCTCCCAGGTTTCGGCACCAATGTAACAAAAGCTCAATAAAAGGGAAGGAAGGAGGCGGGAACCGGCGAGCATCCACAATAAACTTGAATCAAAATAAACAAACAATAATAAAAAGGCCACACAAACATAAACAAAACATAACATATGACCGGGCCTGGTCCTCTCTCGTCGTACACTCCTGTTGCTCGTCCTTTTATGCTTCCGATCTCCTCTGTGAGAGTTGTGGGACCGGTGTAATGTGCAGCTGACACTCATTATCACTCGCGTCACCGGCCCCGCGTCGTTCGCCCACAGCTTTCGCCCCGCCTCCCTCATCACAATATGGTTCCAAAAAGGAACACAGCAAAATAATTCTAAGTAGAGCAGTTGTGTGGGTATTATATATATTTTTTTTGTGGCTTTGAAACAATAGGTTGAACATTAGCCCATCATGTAATCTCAACAGAACAGTGCTTTGATGCCACCTATTGGTGGTTTTATTTTTATGTTCAGTTGTTTCATATACAGTATATATTAGGGGTGTAACAATACATCGATATGGATCGATACATCGATTAAATTTCTAACGATACGATGCATCGATGCCACACATAAAATATCGATATGAGGTACCTTTATTTTGACACTCTCCGCGTCCTCATTCCTTGACGTAACGTCCGTCTAGGCGTTTCTGGCAGTGTTGCCAAGTCCGCTTATTATAAGCGACTTTGGGCTTGTTTTTCTGTTAAGTCGCTTACAAATATTAGTAGTCACGGGTCGCCTTTTTTTTTTGGGCTTGTTTCTAAAGTGTTTTTGCTTATTTAGGCTTGTTCCCAGCTCCATAATAAGTTGTCAAGCAGATATTTTCTATATGTTATAAACGTAGGAGTTTGTCTTGCCTGTTCCCTCTGTCCCTCCCCTTTCCCCATACACACAGGAGACAGCAGAGTTTTTTCCCACCCACATCCTGCTTCTAATTGGCTCTGACCCAGATGGCAACGAGTACTAGCCAATCAGAGGCAGAGCAGGGCAATCTGTTTTTTCTGGTAACCGGCAGAAACCAGAAATGAAAATACACGCGATTTACGGTGGACTGTAGGAGAGTTTATGAAGAACAAATGTCCGGGACAAAGTGGGTGAAATATGGGAAGAAATATAACAAAGACTGGGAGAAAGAGAAAGGAGTAAAAGAATGGATTCAACCCGTCGTGGGGGACGACTCAAAAGCACTGTGCAGAAAAATGTTTTAGACCAAGCCTCATCCTCACGTATTCAAATGGTTTTGACTGGAATGGTTTTTAAACCAGTCTAGTTTATTTAAGTCTTTTCTAACTCACTCATTTGTTTATCAGAGCAGGAGCCACTTTATTGCTGCACACTAAGATTGTCAATCATTTATCCTGTTTCTGGGTTATAGATATTTAAAAATGGGATATTCTGCACTCCCTGCAATAATAAATAAAGAATTTATGAATTCAGGATATTTATTTGTGTGTGCAAATTTTAATAAACAGAGGTTTACTGTGTAGCCTATATAATGCACTTGGTACATCAGTAGGATATTTGATATCCCATAAGTTTTCTAATGTTAAATCATGTTACAAGGTTTAACTCCCTCTTGTGGTCATTGTCCTGAAGCTCAGGGGGGAGAAAAATTAATAAACTGTGTGCACGGTTTTACAATCCACGGGGACGGATTTTAAACTGTGGGTACAGATTGTCAATTTACATCAATGTGGACTGTGCGCAGTTTTGCAAAACTGTAGACACGGTACAGTTTATTTATTTTTCTCTTCCCGGAACATAGGGGGGCTCCGTAGAAAAAGTCGCTTGTTTTGGGCTTGTTTTCAGAGGCCTGGTTGCTTATTTGTCTCGCGAGATCTGGCAACACTGGTTTCCGGCAATGTGCGCATTTTCGTTTATTTTCGTCTGGTGAATGAAAAGGTGAATGCAAAGGTGAATGCGATGCAGCAACAACAAGGCGGTTGTAGCAGTGAAACCACAGCTAAAGAGGCAGAACACGTGATTGCTGTCGGACGCAAATCGTGGGTTTGGAAATATTTTGTATTCGGGAAAACAGATGGGCATATAAAGAAAAACCTTGTCATTTGCAAACTTTGCCAGCACCAGCTGTGTGCATTCCTGGTGTTGCAACCAGTGTTGCATGCGAGCGTGTGTTTAGCACTGCAGGTGATATTGTCCATGCAGAACGCAGTGTTCTCTCTCCTGAACATGTTGATCAGTTGATTTTTTTAAAGAAAAATCTCACATAAGAGACCACTGCTGCAGCACTTGTTTAAATGATCTGAAGTTGTGTGACAGATCAAACGTTTAAGTTTAAAAGCTTTATTCTTTATATTTTTATAGTTTATTTATTTTTTATTTGTTTTTTTCCTACAACTACCTCAGTCTGCACTATTGTTGAAAGACTGCTGCCACCATAAGCTTTATTTTATGTGACATTTTTACCCCCTATTATTTATTTTTCTTTATTTAAAAAAAATCTGTTAGTTTGTTGTTGTAAATGTCCCAGTTGAGACAGAGATTGTGCCATTTTCAAATAGTTTAATTAAACATTCATGTTTAATATTTTGGTTGCATTTGTGGGTTATTAAAAATATAACTGCTTGTCTAAACTAGCCTAGTAATGTCAAAATATGGATTTAATTAATAGAATCGAATCGCAAAAATTTCAGATGTATCGGCAAATATAGCATCACTGGTGGAAAAAAATCGATATTGAATCGAATCGCGATGAACTGTCCGATTTACACCCCTAGTATATATGGACTCCTTTCATTTCGGTATTGACCACTTGGTTTATATGAGCTTGCTAGATTGCATAGAATTATTTTTTATAAAATAGACATTTAGAACATAAGTAATGCATCCAGTCTATTCAAGACCTTACTTTTTATTTGTTATTGTATATTTCCTATCATGCTTGCACATAATTAATATTGTAAAATACATTAAAAGCTTTTTCTATTGTGAAACTATTTTTTTCACAGCCCTAAATAGTATTTTCTTGATATTCTTCAATGATGTTAAAGATATAGGCCTATGTAATAGTTCTATCTACTTTAAAAAAATACTTAATCTAATTTAATAATAGCTTTAATGATCAAATCTTCTATCCCACACTGTTTGAACACAAGCCCATCATAGGCTACAAGTAGCTGTATCTGTATAGCCTATGTGCGCTATTTAAAATTAGTCAAGGCAGACACGTTCGACGAACGAACGTTCTCCACACGCAATTCACACTCACGCAGTCACGTCTGTGAGCATGGTCAGGAAAGAAACGATACAATCCGAGTGCCATACACACTTGGCCTTCCATAGAAAAAAGAGCGCATCGATCCCTATTTCCGCGCGCCTGCCGCGGAAAATGTGATTTGGGCCTAATGCTGTTTTCACACCTAACGCGAATTAAGCGTTTGGCACGAGTAAATTACATACAAAGTCAATGCAAAGACGCGCATAGACGCGAACTCGCGGGCGGCGCGTTTCAGGCGTTCTTCCGCGCAAGTTGATTTTTTTATTATACTGTGTTCACACCAAACGCAAGCAATCGCGTTCCACGCTCTTCATTACTCCCGGGAAAAGTTAGTTATTGAGAGTGACGCGAAAACTCTTCGCGAGAATTCATAGCTCGTGTTGAAAATTGTAAACTTGCGCGGAAGAGCGCCTCAAACACGCCGCCCGATTCGCGTCATTCGCACCGCCTGCAGCGAGTTCACGTCTATGCGCGTCTTTGCATTGACTTTTATGACTGGCACATGCGAACGATGACAATGAGAGAAATGCTGACAAAAATACAAATTAATTAAGCTATCACTGGGTTATTATTATTATTATTTAGACGTACGCTTTTTTAAAATAAATAACAACAAGCTTTAATGTGCAATTAGAAAGAAAGTTCTTTCCTTTATGAAAAAAAAGGATTTATCTAGCTGTCTTAAGTAATATAAATGATCAAACAAATGTATACACAAGTAAGGTGGGCGTACCTGAACCTGACGTTCCAAATATGGTAAGAGGCGTTACATTTCCGTCACACGCTTACAGTATTCCACCAATCACTACGCACTGGTTAACTGGCCAATCATAGCACACCTCACTTTTCAGAGCGATGAGCTTTGTAAAAAATTCGTGCGTTTCAGTCAGAGAGGCGGGGCAAAGAGGAGATACAAACATGCACGGTATGTGGAAAATACAGCGTTTTTGAACCTTAAATCGCGTATACACATTTTTAGCCGTGTCATATCAACCCTTTAAATGAATCTTGATGTTTTAATTGTCATTTCAAGGTCAGTGCAGGCAATAGTATGACAAAAGATTAATACATAAATTTGTCAAGTAATGTTACTAGGCTTCGGCCTTGGTGGTCACTAAGATCTTTTGATTCTTTTCAATATGAAATTTAAAATTAAAGAGTTGAACATGTTCAACTGAATGTTCATTATTTCATTCACTTCTCTCTCTTTCTCTCTACCCTTTCACTCTCTTAGAAGTCGTCAATGAAGTTGGTCATTAATTAAGTGGTGCATGAATGTGGTTCATGTAAAACAATTTGTGTGTTCAACTGTTAATTTGTTATTTTATTCACTATGTACTTGAAATGTGGTTAATCTAGTGACTGAAAAGGCTATACTGTGATTTATTGTTTATTTTACTTGATGTGTTGTATATTATGCTAGTTAGTCACAACAATTACTCAACATTAAGCTGTTAGAAGTAAGGTTTAATTGTAAGAAATAAAGTAGTATTTGGGTGTAATAAACCTTTAAAAAGTAGTTCGAATTAGGTGGAAATACTGTCTTGTGCACTTTTTTCTGTCCTCAAAAACTAGGGTCCTTGGGACTGCGATTCTCCGAACTCCGCTTCGGTAGGTGGCGTTGTCCCAAACTAATAGGGCCCCTGAAGTTCAGGTCCTTGTAATTGCGGCCACCAGTATTGCAGTCGGATACTATTGAAATTCTGCCACGAATGTCCTTTTTACTGTATTAACACACGGGGGCGCCGTTGCCTATGACTGCTAAAATTGGAGTATCATCAGATTTCATATAACTGATCAAACAGACAGTTTATAAGATTAAAAATATATTTTCAGTATTAGATGTAATGTATTATATATGTTTCTGTATATGCTTAATATCATTGATGGATGAAGTGCCATAGTGGTGTGTGTATTCTGGTTTATTTGAATGAATAGTAAATTGTAAAAAGACTCAAGACCTCTGTGAATGAAAGTTAATTGTGTTCACAATTACCAGAATCAATAGAATAGAATTATTCTATTTAATTATTTTAGCCAAAAATAATGTGTGCGTGCGTGCCAGTGTGTGTGTGTGAGTGAGTGAGAGAGAGAGAGAGAGAGAGAGAGAGAGAGAGAGAATGACAGATCTAGTCAAACAAGCCCAGCTTGAATACACTAAACCGATACAACAGCTGACAGTACTTCCAAAAAAAATTGGTCTGTAAATATTAGCTATTTCATTTTACCGCACTTGTTACATTTCATGATGTTGTATTTTTAATATTTGTATAATTTATAAATATATATGTATGCACCTTATGTTTCATTTAGAGGAAAGCAGTAATCAGACAGTAAATTAACACATACTTCCTGAAACTCAGACGAGAGAGAGAGAGAGAGAGAGAAAGTCTAGGTTTGCTTCAAGTTAAACAGATTAACTAGTTTTTCTTGTTCTTGCATTTCTCTATTAGGTGTAAACAGAAGATGTGACACAAGAAGGTGCACACATCTAATGCACGGTAAGTTTGCCTTAAACCAGCCTTTTAAATCTTTATCATAGAAACCAGACTCGTGAATGACACTTTATATTTTTATTAGCAGTGAGGATACTGGACTATTAGATATTATAGTCAGAATAAGACATTAGTTGTGATGCACATTGGTAATGCATCAGTGCTTTTATCCACAGGATTGAAAAAGATTCACTGTATGGGATCAACAACTGAATAAAGCTAATAATAATGTTTATTATCACAGGCCTACATGTACTTGCTAACAAAGTTTTGACAATTTAACAAAATTTTGATTGAAATTGAAATGAAAACAAAGTGTTAAGCTAATTTTAGCAGCTGTCCCACCTCCAATCAATGCTCTGCTTTAACAGAACAATAATTTTAATAGTAAAAGTCCTTTCTTTTGGGGAGTGATTTTATTATAGCGTATATTTTAGGGTTAACATTTGTTGTGTTTGATATATATAAATTGAGAGTTTTTACCCTGAAACCAAATATAACATGGGCTCTGGTGTAAGCACACGATACATTAATAACAAACATGACACACTTGTTCAACCAAACTTTTGTTGGGTCATTTAGATGGCCACATATGTTACCGAATGTGAAGTAATGTATTAGTTATGTACGGAATGCCGACGTTCTTTATCCCGGATTCCTGAATTTATGAGCGAAACTCATGCAATCCTGCCAAGACCAGATTTACAAAAGCCATTCATTAAACGCTAAAAAAAAACAAGTGAACAGGTGTGTCTTGATTAGAGGAGCACAAATTGTGGGTCCTATAAGGCTTCTTTTATTTAACTGTAAAATAATACTCTGTCCACCTTCCTGGCATATTCTTTTTAGTTTGGCACACTGTTTTAAAACATTTGCCAAAGATATTTTATTTTACAATGTTCTTGTGTCTACCTGCCTATTTCATTGAATGTTTTGTATTTGTCTTCACTTCATAATGTTTTCTGACAATAATCCATCCCCCAATAATCCTCTTTAAAATTTGGGTGTTGGTAGTCTAATGCCAGCGTAATAGGGGTTACGGATCCGAGTTGTGACACAGGAGGTGGACACTGAGATTACAATGCTGTTCTTACATTTATTCTTTCAGAAGACCTACAATAAAGGCATGCAATGATTTATTCTGAGGATATTATACCAGTTATCATTATTATGCCCAAGAGAAAGGGCACTTAACCCTTTATTGGGGAGATCTCCATTAGTTACTGGTCTGAATGACAGGACATGATTTAATGTCTATATACCCCTAAAATATCCCCATGTCACTCTAAACCTGCAAGATTTTCTATCGTATATACCACACCAGGGACCTTAGGACACAGTTTTTGTTTTGTTGTAATTGCGATTCGGTGTATAGTTAAACAGATCCGCTTTGTTTTTGGAATTTGGAAAGAATGGAATCACAAATAGAACTCAAGTGTGAGTCCTTTATTTTACAGTAGGCCCACAAATTAAAATTATCCTGAAAACGGATATATATTGAATCAGTAAAGTAAATATGCTTAAGAAAAGGTGATAACACATATACACCATAACATTGTCTATATTATTATCACTATTTATGTTTTTTTCTCATCATATCACTCTGAAAGATGGCAGCTCCTGCAGTTATCCCCAGGAAACAGTCACAGATGAACAAAGTTGCACCGCCTCAGAATGCTAACGCTGCCAATAACAACCCCACAGGTGTATAATCTCATAAATTTAAACGTTATATTACAGTATTTACATGTATATATACATTTTACATTTATACATACATAAATTATATAAAGTTTAAATATCCTAAAACAATATATAAATATAGATGTGTATATAACATTTTTATATATTGGGTAAAGTTCCTATTAAACTACATATGTTTGTACATTTTATTATATGTCTGTCTTTAGTAAATGGAGGAGACAGAGTGAAAGCAGATTCTCATCTGATCCACCCAGAAAGAGAAGTTGTAAGTGTGACTAACAAAGAATAATGATTGTCAGATTGATATACACTGTAATTGACTGGTATTTTAGTATTTTACACCTCTCTGTCGGTCAGGAGTTGGTGAATCACTGTTTTGTTGACATGGAGCGTTTCATGGCCCGTCTGCAACAGACTGCAGAGGCTCGGAGTATTCTACATCAACAGACCAGGAAAAAGAGTCGCAAAAAGAGTAGCAAGAAAAAGAAAGAGCTGGATGGTAAGAGAGATTGACCAAGAGACTTTACAAGCCTGACTAACATCTTCAAGTTAATATAAATAATTAGAATCTGTGATTTTAGATGACCTGCTCACACAAAAGGCAGCTCCACCATCAGAACAAGAGTTTGTGGATGTTTTTCAGAAGATTAAATACTCATTTTGTCTGTTGGTAAGTTCAGTAAATTTTTTAGATAATTTCTTGGCTATCTAACGCACCCCACACCCCCTTAAAGCTGATGTGTGTTATGATTTCAGTGTTAAAATACATATGTATTTATTCAAAGACTATACTGTAAGTACTGTAAGATTTCACAATAACCAGTGAGTAGGAAACCTGTTTAAATCCATAATTTCAATGCACAGAAATGACAAGCTTTATAAAGTTGGTAACCTAACAGCGACAGCTCCCATTCAGACGCATCCATACAGCGTTGCCAGCGTGGTTCGGTTACCAACATTCTTCAAAATATCTTCTTTTGTGTTCTGTGGAAGAAAGAAAGTCAAACAGGTTTTAAATGACAGGAAGGTGAATAAATGATGACAGAATTTTCATTTTTGGGTGAACTATCCCTTTAAGGACTCTTTAAAACCGGTACTGGTAAAACATTTGTTACGTATTGAACATGTGTGGTTGTAGGACCGCCTGAAGACAGCAATCTCCGAGCCGACATCAGAAGAACTCTTACATCATGTCTTCATTCCTTTGGACTTGGTAAAAAAAATTACACACAAGCTACATCCTACAAACACACAGCAGATATACAAATACACCAAAACACAGAAAATCACATCTACAAATCTATTAGACAACTTATTATAGAAATGAGAACCTAGGGAGAACCGTGATCTGAAATTTAGAGGAGAACAGGGATCACTTTTTTTTAGAATAAAGACAGAATTAGTAAACAACATATGGTTTCTCTGCTTTGTTGGTCACCAGATGGTGAAGACCACAGGTGGTCCTAAGTTGGCAGCAACAGTCTCCAGTCCTGCTCTGACCAGTGGAGCGATCTCTCTACTACAGCATACCCTTAATGGACAAGAGAAAGCACTCTGGACCTCACTTGGACACTACTGGACCCTGCCATAGTCAGTAATAAATCTGATTTCTTAAAAGGGAGGCATGTCATATATGACCATTAGATATTGCATTAATTGATAATACTAAATAACAAACAAACAAACAATGCAATGTTCAGAAACAGAACCAGCTAAATGAAAACTAAGTTTGCCAAGACTAAAATTCTGAACATCTGAACTTTAACTGAGGTTTAACTCTTTTGTGCGCATGTTTCAGCTCTCAACTCAGTGAGATTGTGCCTCAATACACACCTGTCTTTCTGGACGGTTGGCACCCTAATACCACAGACGCATATGGACAACTAATCGAGGACCCCATAGAGTCACAGCATAAACACGAAGCCCTTATACAGACTCAACAGGTATGAGACCTACATGCAAACAGCCAAATACAAACCTGAGAAAATAAATTACGGTCACTTCCTTTCGCTCTCTTTCCACAGGTAATTGACCAGGCACACCAAGATATGCCGCAGGAACATGAAAGGTTTGTATTGACCTACCACCCTGTGTGTGTGTGTGTGAGTGAGTGAGTGAGTGAGAGTGCGAGCGTTTGTTTTTATATCACTGTGGGGACCTGCACCTGAATCTACAGTACACAAACTCATGGGGATTCGGGCATAAAAGCTTATAAATCATACAATATTTTTTTGAAAATCTAAAAATGCTAAAAGTTTTCTATGATCTTTAGGGTTAGGGGATAAAATGTACAGTTTGTACAGTATAAAAATCATTACGCCTATGGACTGTCCCCACGGAGATAATAAACCAGACATGTTTTTGTTTGAGTTTTGCTGCTTGCTTATAATGCATTTTGGGTGGAACTTTGTCTCCTTTTGTGTGCGCGTGCGTATGACGATGTAGGATGGAAGATTCTATGCCTCCTCCAGAAGATAGGATGTACCGATGCAGTTACGACTTTGTGGCACGGAACAGTAGTGAGCTTTCAGTACTGCACGGAGAAACTCTGGAGGTACCTTGCTGCACACGTTTTTCTGAGGCCTGAGGTTTTTTTTATAGGTTGTGACAGGCGATTTATATACAATTTCTCTGAGAATAGCATAACTAGGAATTTGTTTGTAAAATACACACAAATGCAATAGTGTAATCCAGAAATTACAGCAGAACGGCCAGGACAAGGGGTTGTGCCTCATAATTATTTAGATAAGGCCAGATTTTCGAAACTATCTGCAAATCCCCACCTCTCTTTCTCACTCGGATTCACATTCAGATTCTCTCTCTTTTTCAGGTGTTACAGTCATCTAAGCGATGGTGGAAATGTCGGAATAATTATGGTGAAGTTGGCTTTGTTCCACATAATATCCTCGAGCCGATCAATCACTCAGAGGTGGATTCCTCCAATGTAGTAATGCGCAACCAGTCGACGGTAAAGGAATTATGCTCACATACATGCATTTTCATGTCTGGACAGCAGAGTTCTGATTACTTGGATATATACAGCTGTGGAAAAAATTTACAGACGACTACAGTTTTGCCTTAAAAAAAATCAGCATTTCTGCATGTGGATTGTGGCAATTCCAGTCCAGTGTCTGCTGAATTTCAACAGAAACAAACCTCAGGAATGACAAAGTTACCTGACAGAAATGTGAAAGACTGATAGAATGCACTGAGTCATGAAAGTTGTGAAAAATCTGATTTTAAGTGTACTAAAATACATGTAAAAACATCAGAGTGGTGTCGCCACTCATTCACAAACTAATTCCTGTTATATTTTCATAGAAAGTTCCCTTCTCTCCCCCAAATGGTGGGAGGTTCTCTTATGCTGCGCCCAGTCCCTTGGGCGAAAATGCAATCCACCTTGATGCACGCCCAAACAGCATGCCCCCGATGGGAGATGGAGGAGAGAGATGTAATATTTCTTACTTGACTATCTGTCAATTAGTCACTTTTAAAGATTTCACTTTAAAGTATCACTACAAGCAACAATCCAGTTTAATTTAAGTACCTTATTCAAGGGTATAATGGTTACAGAGCAGGCTGGTGATAATCACCAAAGTATTGTATGCAAACAAATTGTCATTCAGGAAATACTTTTGCACTGTGTTCATAAGCATCTGACTGTTTTTCATGTTTATTATGGTTATATTATAGGTTTATTATTTTTGTTATAAGGAAAACTCAGAATAGCGTTTTGTGGTCTATTCATTTACTTTTCAATGGACCATGCTGTACTGTAGCTGTAGAATGAGCCATAGGTAATAAACCTCTACGGGATCATAAGGAACATCCAGATGATATATGTGATATCTAATATCATATTTATGTGTTTTTTTCCTTTAATATTGATGTTTGTAAGCAGTAATGATGATGAACGATGAGCTCCTAAAGCGATTGGCCAATGGTAGACCATCATCAATACGACCAGTAGTAATTAATAAAGCAAATGAGACAACTGCACCCCTCGACGACCATTCTTCTCCAAATGAGGTTCAAGAGTGGCTGACGGCCAAAGGCTTCAGTGATTTGTGAGTAATATACATCTGTACACAATGTTTCTGTAACACAATTGGTAAAAATGGCACTATAGCAATATCATTGGTTTGATTCCCGGGTTGCTCTGTATGTTGCTGTGAATAAAATGGTCATAAATGTATAGATGATCTTAAGGGAACTCATTTAGAACAATTTTTGGCATATCTGTTCCTCACTAAAGACGTTTGGTAATGTTTTGCTGTGTGTTTTATATCAGCACTGTTAAGAGTCTGGGCATCCTGACGGGAGCTCAGCTCTTCTCTCTAAATAAGGAAGAGTTACGTGCCGTTTTACCAGAGGAAGGCGCCAGAGTATACAGCCAGATTATGGTGCAAAAGTCATTGCTGGAGGTATACATCATACATTCATACTTATTGAGAATACTTCTCATACCTCACAGTTTCAGTCACCAATCAATAAACAAGACCTATCAATCACAGTTTGCTTGAGATAAGAACCTGTAATGTTAGTAATGTACTATTCCTTATAAAATATAATCGAGAATGTTTGTTGTGACTCGTGACCATAAACAGACAGAACAATCAAAATAAAATAATTATTATAAGAGTTCAATTTCACATACATTCCCAAGTCAGATTCGGGAAGTCAAATTATTAGTCCAGTTTGGGCCTACTTGCTGGTTGTCTTCATCTGTATTCTTATTACTGTCATTTCAGGATGTGAAGAAGGCCACAGAGTTGGAGGCCATAATGACGAAACAGAAGATGAAAGTTGATTTAAAGGCAGAGGGTGGAGAATTTTAATTGAACATCTTTGTCTCACTCACTCTCACATATTTATGTTACTGTCTTCAAAGACAGGTGTGGCATGAATCAAGATCTTGTTAACAATAGGGCTCTCTGTTGTTTTATGACATCAAAAGAATATATATACAGTATATATATATATGTATCATCATTACTGCTTAACCTGACATATAGGGCAACAAGACCATTTTCTTTGTATTGAAGTTAATTATTAATAAAAAAAGCACTGGTGGCGTCATCATGGCATTCATGTGTTTTTCATACATTCATAATTTGTTATGATTTATCTATTATTTGTCTTTCTGCATAACTTATCAATACAGATGAACTGTAAAGTATGTGATTGCATCTGATTATGAAGATATATGAACATGTATAAGCCTCTTTTTTGTTAGTTAGCTCTGCTGCGTTAAAAATAACTACATATAAACAGCTACTTTCACAGCTAAAATTATATTTCAATATCATATTTTATGACATTGTTAGTATAATTGTTTACCTAAGCATTTATTTAAAAATGTAAAAAAAACGTATAAAAAATAAGAATTAACGTGCTACATAAAGGGGTCACGTGCTACTGGTTGTAGCCATACTTTCTAATAGGGCTGTATTGGCAAGTGCCTCCCGATACGATACATCACGATTGGGTCACGATACAATATATTTCTATGTATTTCGATACGATACACATTTGCGACATATTGCAATACTTTAAATAGAAAATGTAAAAAATAGAGCTAGAAATACAACATGCTGTACAACACCAGGGGTTTTCTGTAAGGATAAGTGTAAAAACATCCCTTACCTCAGCAGAGTGGCCATGATGTGCGATGCATGGACCTTTAGATCAGAGGTTTGGGTTCTCAAACTGTGGCTTGCGCCCCTCAAGTGGGTAGCACACGGGCATAAGGTGGCTCACGCAAGTCACTTGCATTTCAGTTAAAACAATGAACATGGGCAGTATAAAACCCCTGCTTCATCCGTGCTATAAATGTCATTGTTACTTTTCTTAATAAACTTTTTGTCTAATGCACTGCAGTAGCCTTAATTGTGTCATGACTTGCGAAGCCTACAAACAGCATTATTTTATTACTCCATGACTTATTTTGAAAACCAAAGCACACCCACACACCAGCTCTGCTCCAAGCGTTCTTATATTTTTCCACTTACTTTTGGCCGTATGTATACGACATGAGGTAGAGGTATCACTATCGATACACTATTGAAAAAAAATATTGCAATAGTTACATGTATCGATATTTTTGCACAGCCCTACTTTCTAACGTACTATTTTTTTTAAATAACGCGTAGAATAAAGGCAAGCACAATCCATCATATATATACTTAACAGTGTGCAGCAAACAATACTTTCTTTCTGAACATTGCAGTCAAATTCGGTGTTTTGTTCACACTGAAGGTGCAAGTTGGGACAGCTGATCATGATGTGTCTACGTGACGTCATCAACGCCTCATTTCACCAATTCACCGTGAATTTGCTTCGATTCTGTAGTCGTGCTTAACAACGGACTTCTTTACAAGCCGTAACGCTGGTATCGCTGATATTCAGTCGATAATCCAATCCGTCCACTCAATCCCTAAAAAAATCGAGTTTTATCAGTAGGCTACAAAAACTGGATGCATTTAAACAGCGCGTGGCAGCTAAATGAAACATATCGTTGATGAGCGGCACGGAAAACAATAGAGAACGTGAACCCAGCACGTTAAAATTGTTATTTTTTGTTCTGTGGTTTATTAACACCTGCAAATCCCCAAACAATGTTTTCCACAAGAGAAAATCGATGCCGCCGCTTCCAGGCCAACATCTTTAACAAAAGTAAATGTAAAAACTGCTTCAAAACCGTGGATTCGCACAAACTCAGCGAGGCAGACCTACATCAGGTAAAGAAAGCGGTTTTTACCTTTTAAATGTTTGGCCGACACTTTTCTCGTCTTTTCAGTAGATATTCCTCTGTTTCTATCACAGAGCATGCCTGTTCAGGTGGGCTGGCTTCTTTTGGCCCCTGAGGGCACTGACTTCAGCAATCCGGGCAACAGGAAACGGGTGATGACACTGAGATTATTTTCAGCAGATACACACCTGTGATGTCATCTTGTTCTTTTACCAACACCTATGATCTTTCTTCACCATCTTTTATTTTATAGAAATGGCAGAGGAGATATTTTGTGTTGTATGAGCACGGGCTTCTACGCTACTCTTTGGATGAGATGGTGAGGTCATCATGCTGATGTGTTCTTGTCATGACTGCTTGTGCATTGGTTGAGTGTTTTTACTTTAGGCAGGTACGTTGGCCCAAGGAAGTGTAAATATGACTCAGTGTTGTGAGGTTCACGATGCTTCATCTCAAACCGGATTCCAGAACTGTTTGAGGTTGTGCTTCACGGAACGAGACTTCTACATTAAAACAGAAAACACAGTCAGCATCAGCAGGTAAAGCGCACACTAAAGTGGTTGGGTTAATATTCTTGTTTTTCAAGCCTCATGCTCAGTTTGATTAAACAGATAAATCTCAAATCTTTCTTTTTTATGTCTCATCCCTCTGTTTCTACTTAACTTGTTATAAATCAGTAAATCTCAGCAAGGCTGATATAATCCTTTAAGAGTGTAATAGAAGGTGTCAACGGAGTCTTGGATTAGTATGTACGTGTACCAGCTTTAGAACTGTTGTTTCTAAAATCATTCAGGCTGTTGTCTTGTGCTATTTCATTACCTTTTTTGGAATCAGACGTTTTAGCCTAGAAAAAGTGATGTCCAAAAAGCAAAAGTAAGAGATTTTTGTATGTGAATTTTGTTTTTCTGTGTGGCTGCCTGCCTGGGTCATTTGACTTTGGATCCTATGTCTGACCTGTATTTGAACTAAGAGTATGTGTTTCCTCGTAGGTGGCAGGAAAATCTGGTCGTTTACCCCAAAGCTGCTAAATCAAATCAAAGGAAAAAGAGGAAAGATATTGATCTTCTACAGGTGAGTCTTGTTCACATTAAATGCCCCACCTCCCATGCATAAATGTGATAAATTTGGCAATATCTCTAGTTCTATGTGTACTTAACCTTTTTGCAAATTTTTTTGTATTATATGAAAAACAAGAAAAGCAATTGTATTTTAATTTTTTTCGCTGATTTTCAGTTTACCCCAGGTGTATTTACAGGATAAAGCTGGCACAGTGCCTGAGTGCTGAGGGTGATTTTGTTTCACTGTTGCTTACCGATGCAATGGATTTGACTAAATTCCAGTTTGGCACATTGTCGCTGCTATCAGTTTTAGAGAATATAATCTGCATGCATCTGTTCAAGATGAAATTGCTTTTAAATTTGATATGTTTTGATGGCCTGATGGAAAGTTCAAGAGCAATTTAAAATGCCCTTTTATAAGTATATGTATAGGATTTTTTGTTTTACTCACATACTAGATGAGCTCTTTGACTTAAGCCTCTAAAGAAGTTAACTTGATGTGCATTTTTTATAATTTAGGTTCCAACTAGGCTTACTGTTTTTCTTTGTACAGTACATGCAACTGACATTAAGGATAACTCATCCAAAAATGAAAATTCTCTCATTGTTTACTTATCCTCATGTAATTTCAAACCTAAATGACTTTCTATCTTCTACAGAACACAAAAGATATTTTAAAGAATGATGATTTCTCAGAATATCTTCTTTAGTGTTCTACAAAAAAGAGTCATCTATACAATGACATGAGGGTGATATAAATGTTTTAGTTTCTTTGTTAAAGGGATGGTTCGTCCAAAAATGAAAAAATGTCATTATTTACTCACCCTCAGGTTGTTTTAAACCTGTATAAATTTCTTTGTTCCAATGAACACAGAGAAAGATATTTAGAAGGATGTTAGCAAATTTATTTTTAAAATATATATACATTTTTTTTTGTTCTGTTGAACACATAATGAGATATTTTGAAGAATGTAGGAAATCAAAGAGTCCTCGGACACCTTTGACTACCATTTAATTCTTCCTGCTATGGTAGTCGATGATGTCCCGGAACTGAAAATTACTAACATTCTTCCAAATATCTTTCTCTGTGTTCATTGGACCAACGTAATTTATACAGGTATGAAATTACATAAGGGTGAGTAAATGATGACAGAATTTTCATTTATGGGTGAACTATACCTTTAACTATCTGCTTGTCATTTGAAAGGAAAGATGCTGTTTTCGAGTCCTGCTCCTTTAAATGCCCACCACCACCCCCATTCTTTAGTTTAATTACATTTCTAAGTGCTGTGCCTGTCTTTCTGTCCGTTTGATTTACTAATCTCTCTTTTTCTACCTCCAGAGTATTCTTTTTGCTGACAACAGAGCAAATTGATCTAGCATGCGAGAGTGTCTGTGTGTAGTGTCTTTCCGCTGTGCTGCAACAATTATCAGTATGTGCATGAAGTGGTCCTGCACTGTGTTAAAGTGTTAGTCCGATGGAACATTAATAGCATTAACTTAAGTGATCTGATCAGGATTATTGAGCATTGCCTGGGGAGGGTAAAGAGGTTGTTGTGTGGGAAGTGAGCAGGCTGTTGACGGAATGTGATGTGTGCGTGCGCATGTGTGTGTCTTCCTGTCTGACAAAAGGGGAACATACCTGGCCAGCATGTTTGCAAGGCCAAGAGAGGCTTTCCCTTTACCAACCCTGCCAATCGGATTTCACTGGCCGAGCTCTTGTGTGCAGCCTGCCAAACTCTGATTAACTCACCTGTATGTTCCTCTCTCTCTCTCTCTCTCTCTCTCTCTCTCTCTCTCTCTCTCTCTCAGCAGACAGACGAACTACAAACCTCCAGCAGCAGTACTGTTAGAAGTAGCAGCAGCAGTGGTAGTAGTTTTAACAGCAGTATTATCAGAAGAGGAAGTCTTAATTCTAGCAATATCAGTGGTGGCAGAGCGTCCCAGGCCGTAAGCGATGCATTAAGCACCAGTAAGGGCAGCACAGTTAGTGGTTGCAGGGTCAAGGGCAGCGGTACAATAGGGACCGGTGAAAAAGGCCGAGCAGGCAGCCTGGTGAGCGCGGTGGAGGGGGTCTCTTTGATTTCTTCAGTAAAGAAGCTGGAGGAGGAGTCACCCAATGGTGAAGTCACAGTCTCGTCCAGCAGTGATGCTTCATCACTCGACAGCGTGCTGGGATCATCACTCTCTCCATCACTCGATCAGTTCTCAGGCTGCTCCGGCACAGACGGTACGAGCTCGAAGTGGCCTTAATGCGGGGTTGTGTTTGCTTGTTTGGATGTGTGTTTTGCCTTTAGTTGTTACTGATTTTCCTGCTTGCTATAAAGGTAGGTAGATAAAACTTAATGTTCTTTTGTTGATGTTGTGCTGAATGGTTTCTTTAAGGACATTTTTGAACAGTTCTGTCATTACATACGCCGTTGACATGTCATTCTAAACTCGTATGGCTTTGTTTGTAGTTGTTTGTATATAAGATTCAAGATTCAAAGTATCTTTGAGTCTCCCTTTATATCATATCAAAAGATTGTGTAATCATACAGGTTTGCAAAGAAATTATGACAGAATTTACCTTTTGGATTAAACTATTCCTTTAAAGCGATAGTTCACCCCCCAAAAAAATATGTCATCATACACTCACCCTCTTGTCATTTCAAACCGAAGAAAGATGTTAATTGGTCCCCATTCACTCGCATTGGTTTTGTGTACAATAGAAGTCAATGGGGGCCAGTGCTGTTCAGTTACCAACTTTCTTCAAAATATATTCTTTTGTGTTCTGCGGAAGAAAGAAAGTCATACAGGTTTGAAATGACAAGAGGGTGAATAAATGATGACAGAACTTTCATTTTTGGATGAACTATCCATTTCACTTTAGTTGCTGTAGCTCTTCTGTTAATTTAACTTTTAACTTTTACCTTTTTATTTTTTTAAAACATTAACATCAGCAATTTGGCCAAGAACAGGAAATGCACACCACATTTGTCTCTGAAGAACTGCATTTTGACTTGCTTTTTCAGGCACTAAGAATCGTCTAGGAATTGAAAGTGGCTATTCCTCTCTGGAGAAGACTAGTCCTCTAGTTGGTGATAAACAATCACACACTGACTCCAGGTGTGACTTTGCCTCTGTCTGTTCACCTGCCTCACAGCCCTTTATGTTTCCTACCTCCAAATCTTCTTGCTCCTCTGCCTTTCCTTTACCAACTAGTACACAGTTTAGTGGTGATCCTGAGGATGTGGTTTGTAGCTCCTGGGATAGAAAGGGTTTGGAGTCCATTGAAGAGAGACACTCATCCATGACACACACATCAAGAACACACACATTCAGGCATAATGAACATCAAGCACGCAGCTCGGGAAGAAAAGCACATCGGCTGTTTGGAAATCAACACAGGTAAGACTAGTCATTTCACGCTTGAATCCTTCATTACACATACAGATTTATTCTTTATGTAAAACATTTGTAGCCTTTCCTTTAGTGTGTGTTATTGTATAACCATTACTTCAGAAGTGCTTTACAGTTATTGCACTCCTCTGTTTGTTTTTCAGGAGAATTCATCCTGTCCCCATCCATCAGATTCACACGGAACTCTCATTTGCCATCCATTCATGACACATTTCACATTAGTTACAGCCAAAGAAGACTTTATCTGTTTATCCATCCCTATTCTTTTCACTCCTTTATTACCATCATTAATAAATGCTACTTTGCATAATAGTTTACTTTGGGTAATGCAAAACGTGTCATTTTGATGTTTTGTGTTCATGTTTGTTTGTAGAAGATCTCAGGTCTCTGAGCAGCAGGAGAATTCATGTCTCACTCTGGATGCTGAGCCCTCAACCTCCACTGAACAAAATGACAAGACAGCTGTCAGTACACCTCAGGTGAAAACATGTGCTACATTGTTTAAAAGAGATGTGTTTACGCAGAAATGTGTATTATTATAAACATACAGTTATGTTGATTGTAAACATACAGGTACAGTTACTATGTCTTTACTAATATTATTACTTTTAATTTGAAAGTTGATTATTCTTTTACACCTCTTTATAGGTTTTGTCTCCAAATTATGACATTCCTGATCTACCTCGACCTTCCACCTCATGCAGTTTTCGCTCCAAATCACTGGAACGGAGACTTGATCACACCCCCACTGTAAATACTACTAGCATGTTGTACTCTATAGATCGGACTTCATTATTGTTCTAGATTAATTTAAAGAACAAAATGAATAGTTTATTTAACACATTTTAATCAATAAATTAAATCAATATGTCTACTGTGTATTAAATAAATTGATGACATTCCTTTTTTCCTCCAAGCCTGACCTCCTCAATTTCAAGAAGGGATGGATGTCTAGACTGGGAGAAGATGGAAAGGTGATTTGTAAGATGTGTGAATGCATACCTCATTGCTTTTGGTATGAATGTTTTTTTAACATGGAAAACACGTTTTTCTCTGTTCCCAGTGGCGGAAACATTGGTTCGTTCTTACTGACCAAACATTGCGCTTTTACCATGACTCTGTAGCCGAAGAGGTAATGATCTTGTTGGCTTTAGGTTCAAGCAGATTTTCAATGCAGTTTGCTCTAATAGAAAATACGTTACAGAAAGTTGAATGCTGTCTATGTTTTGTGTCATAGGCAGCAGATGTGGATGGTGAGATCAACCTGTCAACCTGTTATGATGTTACAGATTACCCTGTACAGAGAAACTATGGGTTTCAGATTCACGTGAGTGTATATTAATTGTATTAGAATGTTAGATTATGTAGATTGGAGGATTCTGTGTGTGCAATTGAATTATTTTTACATTTTTTTTTTAGACAAAAGATGGGGTCTTCACACTTTGTGCCATGACTTATGGGATACGGCGGAACTGGGTCCAGGCTGTTATGAAAAATATTCGACCCACCGTTGCCCCTGATGTCACATGGTACAGCATCAACAACTTACCAAGAATATGATATGAATACAGTCAACAAATATATCTTTAAATAGTGATAAAAAGCCATAAGATGAATTAGTATGCCAGTTTGCTGACAAAGCAACAGTTACATGTTAGCATCTTAATGCTTAAATACTTTTTCTATTTCCTTTATGCTACACAAGGAAACAATCCACTGTAAAATCCAGGTTTGAATGCATTTTTATTGTAACTAAAATGTACTGGATACTTTATTATTGTACACACAAGCAGACAAAATTGTAATTTTATTTACCAGATCGTAGTGTACTTCTGCGTTTCCTCCACAGTTCTGTTCCTCAAAAGGCGATTGGTGCGCATACTCATACAGGCTCCTCCTCTCAATACAATACGCTTCCCCAGGAGGAGGATAAAAAGAGTCGCATCAGTGATCGTCGTAAAGAGGGTCGTTACAAAACCTTCGACTGGGCAGAATTGAGTTGTAAACAGAACAAAGAGGAGTTGTCCAGTGACCTGTCAAGAAGGGAATGGAACCATAATTGTGAGCACCGGGTCCCACCTGCACCTGCATCATCCCCTGAAGGGCCAGTTGTATGTTTTCAATCTGAGGCTTTAGAGAAGGAATGTCCTCAGAAGACAAGACTTTATCAAAGGCTAAACAACATGTCCACTAATGTACCATCACACTCAACGATGGTAGTGTCCAATCATACCTCCCCAGGATCAATAAGCCCGGACAGCTTGGAGGTTGATGCAGCTTCGGTACGTGTTTACTGTGACAGCCCTGGGGATCGGCTGGTGAATAGACCTAAAAAGGAAAAGAAGGTATAATTCTTGATCACTATGTGTTGTTCTTTTCGCCAAGCAATCTTGCAAAGTATCTCCTCAAATTGTATGTATTCTTTAGTTACAGGTTGATCGGCCCACTTCTCCTATGCTAGTCAACTTCTCTTCATCCTCAGTCCAGACAGAATGGCAGTGGGAGTTGGAGCTTCAGAGCCTTCGTAGAGAGCTGAAAGCTGAGCACGAAAGGAGTCAAACAAAACAGAGTGAGTCTAAACTTTGTGAGTCCAGACTCCAAGCCGAGCTCAACAATACCCAAGACTGCCTTCGAAAGGCAGAATTAAGAATTCAAGAGGCAGAAACTCTACTGAAGGAGCGCGAGGAGGTGCTGGAAGATCTGCAGGGAAGATTGGAGGAGGTAACGGGCTGTCTCAAGACAACAGAGGAGGCACAAGCCCTGAAAGAGGTTCAGCTGCAGAGGCACCTGCGTCTTCTGCAAGAGAGCCAGGAAAGGGAAAGGAGGAGCTTCAGTGACAGCCTTGACCAATCAGAGCAGCGTTTAAAGGAATTAGAGGAGCACCTGAGGCTGAAAGAAGCTGAGCTGCGTAAAAGGCCAACAGGCGAAGTAACTGATGAGCTTGTACAAAGGTGCCAGGAGCTGCAAAACCAGCTTGAAGAGTCTGACGGTGAGGTCGGACGCCTGCAGGGACGCCTTCACACTGAAGAGACTCTTTATTACGACATGGAACACGATTATGAACGAGCTTGCGAAGAGATACAGGGCTTGCGAGGTGCCCTGCAGGACTGTGAGAGAGTTTGCGAGGAGCGTTTCCAAACCCAGCTGGAGCGCAAACAACAGGAGCTAGACAGGAAGGAGCGAGAACTACAAGAAGTGCTTGTCAAGATGGCTGTTCTTGGGAGTAGTCTTGAGGAGACGGAACGTAGGCTCAAGGAAGCTCAAACTAGTCCTCCAGAAGCGAATGCTTCCTTTGACACATTGACTGAGCCACAACGTATGTTTAAGGTCTCAAACATCAGGCAGAAAATGAAAGGGAAGAATGGCTCAGAAACACAACCCTTTACCCCAGGAGAAGAGTCTGAACGGGTGATCTCCGTGATCCAGGCGCTGGAGCTCAAATTGTGAGACACTGAAGATCGACTCCGGGAGCTTACCATGCACCTTCAACAACAGCAACTCAACACAGGGCCACACACACTCAATGATTCCTGTTGTGCACACACTTCCATCCAGAATCTGGATGGCCGACTCTTTGTAAATGCTCTTCAGAGTTGTACTGGTGCTTTGAATAGCCTGCAAGGTAAAGCTGTACTTGGTGAGAATCCAGGAAGTAGTCAAACTCTGAACATGACCAGCAGAGTGTTGTTGTTGGAGGCACTGGTCATCCAAAGGATGGCCTCTGCGCTTGAGCATCCCAGCACTGAGCTCCTTAGTAGACTGTCAGATCTACGTGTCCATGTCCTTAGGATGTCTCAAGGAGGGAGTGATTGTGGGGCTGTGGAATCTAGTTACTCCCAGATCTTCCTGTACCCTCAAGAACAAGATCACACAAACAGTTCATTGAATGAAAATGAGATCCAAAGATTATGTGTGAGAGCAGAAATGGCATACCTCATACACACACTCCATATGCATTCATCACAGGAGCAGCAGGGTTCTGGGCCATTTAACGTGTTGCCTTGGCCAGTTTTGGATAGTTCTCCATCTAGCTCCAAAAAGGAAAATGAGCACAAGCAGGGATCCAAGCTTGCTGATATTAGCCCACCGGAGCTTGCCCCCTACAGTGAGCAGATGGAAGAACTTGCAGCCAATCTTCTCCTTGAGGACTCCGAAATACAGCTGGCCTGCAGAAAGAACCTAGCGACAGAGCTTCGTGCTCAGGCCCAATCACTGCAGGACCTCTCTACACATCTACAGTCCAATCTTAAAGAAACTGACATGACCTGTGAACTTCCTGCAAGTGTCTTGAAGGTTGCTATGTGTCAGGCCGCTCTGGCGTACATGGCTTGTAGACTACGTTCGGCCATGCAGCAGGAGATGAGCGCTCTACGCAAACAACGAGAGCAGGCGGAGTACGAGGCTCGTGCGGTGTGTCGCAGCATGGAGGTTCTGCTCCAGGAACAGACTGAACTCTACGAGGAGAAGTTACATGAGGGGCGTGTTGTTGTAGAGAAGGCGGAGCAGGGGCGTGTCTCTGCTGAGGTTAATGCCCATTTGAGGGTGGATGAGGCAGAAAGACTGCAGGCGGAGTTTGAGGAGAAACTCCAGGAGCTCCAGAAAATACATGAGGAGGAGATGAGTCGCCTCCATAATTACTACATTCAGAACATGCCAACAGCTCCACCGCTCTCCTTACAAGAAGACAATGGAGAGTTGGAGCAAGTGTCCGTCACTGCTCTCCAAGGTAGAATCAGAGAACTCCAGAGTGAAATCACATGCTTGAAGCAGGAGCTTGGCAAGCAGGATGCCTTCCAGCTAGACCTAGAAAGTGTCAAGGTAAGCAACCACACATTCTCATTACATCATATGATTAACAAGAAGCAAATTGAAAAAAACAAGACACTTGTTTGTGTGTATTAGGCCACGTATGAGCATGCTTTTAGCATTATGGAGGAGAGCCACCAGCGGGTGATTGAGGAGATGCAAAGGCAACATCAAAGAGAAGTGGAAAGACTGACCGAAGAAAGAGAGCGAGTGCTGCAGGAAGAAACTAATGCCACTATTGCAGGTGCTTCTTACGACTTCTACCTCTGGATAAAAGCATTTGCCAAATGAAGAAACTAGAAATACACAGAGGGCTCAGACAGCAATTGTTCTTTCTTAACGGATTTCATTTTGTCCTGTTTAGCCATTGAAGCCATGAGGAAAGCCCATAAGGAAGAAATGGACAAGACTCATAAGGCCATGCAGAATGGAGCCAATGTGGACATCCGCCAGCTTCATGCACAATACAAGTGAGTGTCATAGTGCTCTGATTTACGAAGGTTATTTCTCTGAGTCAGATACACCAAGTCAGTTGGTGGTTAAACAGTAAATACGGTAGTAATGCTGTGGCTCTTTATTTCATTATTGACTTACCATATTTTCAGTTACTGCAGGGGAGGGATTGCCATTTTCTTTCCACTAAGATGTGTCTTTGTGTGTTTTCTACAGTGAGGAGCTTGAATCACTGCATAGAGAACTGGAGGTATTGTCGGAGCAGTATTCTCAGAAATGTCTGGAGAGCACTCATTTAAACCAAACTATGGAGGCTGAAAGGGAGGCATTAGGCATCACGCAGAGAGAGAACCAGGAGCTTCGCGCTCACAACAGGGTACACAGCCACGTACTGTACACACCTACAGATGGGATGTATGAATTGTGAGACAAAATGTGTGAATTACATAATGACTGTCACGGGGTAGTCAGTTTAGCTGGGGGTGGTGTGCCAATTCGTCGATGGGTAGCAAGAAGTGATGTGGGACATTTGACGATAAGCACATTTTGTTTGTATGTTTTGCACACAAGGTATGAATAACCCCCCAATAACATTTTCCCTTTATTTCACATAAAATGTATATTTTAAGGAGTTAAATGAGTGTTTGGCTGCCGAGTTATCTCTGATGCATTCACGCATGAATGGGGAGGTGAAGCACACTCAGTCCTCTCAGGAGAAAGACGTTTATCAGCTGGAGGTAAAACTCAACATCCTAGACACCCATGAGTTTCTTGACTTCATTTTGGTAGTACTAAGCCTAGCAAATTCTGTATGTCATTCTAGGTGAATCTGAGAGTGAAGGAATCAGAGATTAAATGTTTGAAACAAGAGATCACCTCACTTAAATTGGAGCTACAGGCAGCAAATATGGTAACAAATGTTAAAATGAAATATAATGTGAAGTGTGCATAAGGGATTGATCGAATAACAAAACTGGTTGTGTGACCATACTAACATGTTTTCGTTTTGTTTTTAAATAATTTCTTAAGCATTTTAAAGAGTTACAGTTAGAGCTGAGTGCTTTAGGAGTCAAAACTCAAAGTGACTTCACTAAATTGAGGATGGAGCCAGCTAGAAAGCAGAGTTTAAAATATGGTAAGTAACTGGAATTGACTTCAAGACGTTCCTCTTAAAGAAAAAAGAAAATGCTTGCAGATGCATAAACTAACAGTGTGCAACTGTGTGTTACAGATCTGATGAAATCCAGGAGTAACCCTGACTGTTCTACACTCTCGCAAGCCATTGGATCCAAGGTTGGATTACAGTGAGGGAAATAATTAATTGATCCCCTGCTGATTTTGTAAGTTTGCCTGCTTACAAAGAAAAGAAGGGTCTATAATTTTTATGGTAGGTTTAATTTAACTGATAGAGACAAACTATTTTAAAAAATCTGGGGAAAAATGTTATATAAAGGTTATAAATTGATTTGCATTTCAGTCAGTGAAATAAGTATTTGATCCCCGAGCAAAACATAACTTTGTACTTGGTGGAGAAACCCTTGTTGGCAAGCACAGAGGTAAAATATTTCTGATAGTTGGTCACCAGGTATGCACATGTGTCAGGATACATTTAGTCCACTCCTCTGTAAATCTTTAAAGTTTCTTGGCTGTCGCTCAGCAAATTGGAGTTTTAGCCTCCTTCACAGATTTTCTATAGGACTAGGGTCTAGAGACTGGCTAGGACATTTAGCCCCGGTTTCACAGACAAGGCTTAAGACTAGTCCCAGACTAAAATGAATTTTGAGCTGTCTTAACTGAAAATAACCTGCCCTGGCATATATAAAAATATGTCGGTGTCATTGTTTTGTCTCAAGATGCACAACAGTAATGGTTTTTTAAGGCATTTTAACAAAAGCGACTTAAATAACCTAAATTAACTAAGGCATAGTCCTGGCTTAGGCTAAGCCTTGTCTGTGAAACCGGCCCCTAATGTGCTTCTCCTTAAGCCACTCTTTGGTTGTCTTGGCAATATGTTTTGGGTCTTTGTCATGTTAAAGGCACATCCATGACTCATCTTCAGTGATCTAGTTAAGGGGATGAGGTTCTCGTCCAAGATTTTACGGTACATGGGCCTGTCCCTCAGCCCCTCAATGCGGTGAAGTCATCCTGTACCCGTAGCAGAGAAAAAGCCCTAAAGCAGAATGTTTACAACACTGTGCTTCTCTGTAGGGATGGTGTTCTTGGGGTCATAGTCAACATTTCTCTCCCTCCAAAAACAGGAGTCAATTTTGGTCTCACATCACGTTCTCCAAACCTTTTCTGAATCATCTTGATGTTCATTGTCAAACTTCAGACGAGCCAGGCGGGCCTTCTTGGGCAAGAGGACCTTGCGGGTGCTTCAGGATTTCAATCTATTGTGGCATAGCGTGTTACCAATGGTTTGCTTGCTAACTGTGGTCCCAACTGTCTTGAAATCATTAACAAGCTTCTTCCGTGTAGTTCTGGGCTGATCTTTAACCTTTCTCATGATCATCTTTACCCCATTGGGGAAATCTGGCAGGGAGCTCCAGACCAAGGGCAATTGATAGTTATTTAGTATTTCTTCTATTTCCAAATAATCGCACCAACAGTTGTTTCCTTCTCACCAAGCTTCTGTCTGTAGCCTAATCAAGGTTTGTGCAGGTCTACAATCTTGTCCCTGACATCCTTTGAAACCTATTTGGTCTGGAACATGGTGATGGAGAGGTTGAAATGGAAGATACAGATTCTGTTGGCAGGCATCTTTTATATACATAACAAGCTGATTTAGGAGTACTTTCTTAAAGTGACAGGACTAATCTGTGGTCCATAGGCACATAACCAATCTGTGGAGCCAGAATTCTTGCTGGTTGGTAGGGGATCAAATACTTATTTCACTGACTGAAATGCAAATCAATTTATAACCTTTATATAACATTTTTTCCCCTGATTTTTGGTTGATATTCGGTTTCTATCAGTTAAAATAAGCCTACCATAAAAATTATAGACCCTTCATTTCTTTGTAAGCAGGCAAACTTACAAAATCAGCAGGGGATCAAATAATTATTTCCCTCACTGTATATGTGCAGCTACATCAGATAAAGTACTGATGTTCCCTTAATCTTAAACATTATTGACTCTCTAATTCTCTTTTTTTTTTTTTAAGAGTCTTAAGGATGGACTTACTGTTCTGGAGAGGATGAAGCTCTTTGAATTAACTGGCATGCAAAAGACTTGAGTGTGTGCGTGCGTGCGTGCCTGTGTATATGAAAGAGAGCTGTAATTTTAGTGTTTAATGTGGGTTGAATTATTTAAATGTATATAATTAACACACTGAATTCTAATTATACCTATAGTCACAGGTGTGTGTGTGTTTGTATGTCTCAGTCATTTTAATTGTTCTAGTATGTTACTACATTAGACCCAAAATGTCCCAAATAGAACAGATTTTTGAGGTTGTCTCTCTAAAATCTTAAACTGTTTGTTTTATATTTATATGTTTTCGCCTCAGTTTATAACTGGGCACCAGTTTGATTTGCTTCATCTTTGATTATGAATAAAGTCAATCTTTTTCTATCTTAAAAGTCAAGCTTTTTCTATCATAAAACTCAAGGTTGGCTGACTTATTTTGGACAGCTTGGGTATCTTGTATCCTGCTTTGGTGCACACTTAATCTTTTCTTTCCCTTTTATGTTGTACCTGTTGATTTTTTTTCCCCATGGAATCTCGAAATAGACATACAGTCATGTTTACACTCAGGTTCAGCACATTTCACACAGCTCTTTGTAGTACCTCATATCAGCCACTAGAGATCGTACTTTGATTCTAAACTGCGCATCGTTTCTTTAGCAACTACACAAAGTTCCAACTGGATCTCGCAGACGTCTTTCTGCTCAGGGTAATGTTTGATCTCCTGTTATTTTTAGAGATTTCAAAAAAATAAAGAGCGAGCCTATGTTTGAAAGTGGACTTTAATTGAAGAGCTGCACTGTGTACGCATTAGCACCAACAGTGATTTGTCCAGAAGCGAACTAATTAGCCGATAACATCTGAACACGAAACCATAGCTTAATTTCCCCAATCTGATATTTGCTCAACTTGGTTGCGCGCCATTTGTGGCTCTTAAAATGTGTTGCTTGTGTTTTAGTCTCGGTGAAAGCTGTGTTTTCATGTCTGGGGTCCGTTTATGTCCCAGAGAGGAGGAACGGCAGGTGTGCGCGCGCTCTAATTAAATTTCTAACGGCTTCTTTGTCAGTAATCATGAATAATGCATGTCGCTTTTGAAACGATGTTCTCTTCATAATGGCGCATTTTCACAACACTGATTAATTTAAAACATGACAATCCCCCTCTCTCCGGCCAAAGTTTTGCCCATCCTATTCACTGCAGATTTAGCACATTTGTGTTACCTTAGAAACGCATTTTACATCTTGCATGTACAACTTTGTACGCATCAGCACCTCCACCTGTTTTATTATGCACGAAACATGGAATATACTAGAAATATAATGAATACAATATAATAAATAGGACATTATTCAATACCTTATTTTAAATATAGGTAAAGTGGCAAGTCCTTATGTATTATTCAATATTGTAGACGCAATGCATTATATATATATATTTATATGAACACATTTAAATTCAATTATTTAATATACTGGAAGTTAATATAGCATAAGGGAGTCTTTTTCTTTGTCTTTTTCTTTGAGTCTTTTAACTTCTAGGCTATAAAATTTCCAACCACAAAGAGAAAATGAGGTCTAAATGTGTTTGGCAGTTTCCCAGCATAGTGCGGTTGGAAGTGTAAGTAAACTACGTTTGTTCTATGTCTGGCTACTAGAAAGTATATTTATGGATTTGGAATCACATAATTTAATACTTCAGGCAGCCGAATGTGAGATTTGATACAGATGTTAATGGTTGTAAAATGCACTGGTTTTCCTGGAATCTGTTGGTGTAGATTTCCTCATTCTCAAATCTGTTTTACATGTGCAACTACACAAAGCAACACATCACTGCTCGGTTTACTACTTTTTAATTTTACAGTCCTGTGTTTGTCCGGGTAGTTCTGATGCATAAATACACACTTATGCATGTATTTAAAAAGAAATCTACATTTCAGGAAAACAGTGTTGTAAGGCATGGTTTGCTGTAAAATGTTTTTCCTAATATCAATATTAAAATAGATTTATCCAAACTGAAATCAGAAATTTTACACCATATAAATGTTACACCATATTTGCACTTCTTGACTATATTTTGCTGTGGGCCCTTTACCAAAAATAAATGTAGAAATGTGTAGGCTGCTATGTTCATTCTTATTTACCCCAACACCCAGAGCTATGGCCCTACACACTGAGACCCAATATTGCTGGCACTGATTTGGATTATGCAAGGAGTGCTTTAAAATGTTTTTTAAATTTTGGGCCCTTTACCAAAAATAAATGTAGAAATGTGTAGGCTGCTATGTTCATTCTTATTTATCCCCGTAGCTATAGCCCTACACACGGAGACCCAGTATTGCTGCCACTGTACTGAATTATGTAAGGAGTGCTTTAGGTGACATGTGTAAGTGCTGAATCCATGCTTCTGTGTTCTGTTTTTGGTTTTATGGCTATATCTGGTGTTAATTATCAGCCTTCTCAGAAGGCAAATGTACATGATCTCTTTGACCTTTGTATGTGACTCGTGTTCTTAAAGCCTTTTGGTTCCCATAGTAATAATGTACAAAAAGAAAGCCACCAATAGAGACATTCCTTGGGGTATGACGTAAAGCACAAGTTGAGTAGTGACAATGGGGCATGTGGACTTTTTGTCCTTTCTATAAACAATGGTAAAATAAGAGGACTGTATGTTTATTTACAGTAATTACATAATTATTTTGCTGTTTTTCTTAAGCTATCACACTTTGTCAATATTTTAATGTGTAGTGCCATGTATTTTATGTTATGTGATAGGCTTTACACATTTTTTTTAGGTTGAGTGGTAGATTTAAACAATAATTTTAAAACGTGTTGTTTTTTAATTGTTTGTATTGGAATTGTTGGTGGTCAGGTGTTAAAGTACAAAAAGAAAAATCAGTATACTTTCAATAATTATAGATATACCGTTGCCGTGGTAACATTTGTCACCATGGTTATATCTGGATTTTCTTCCATTGACAGACAGCGTGATGCCTTGAGGTTTTTTAGACAGACTTGTCTCTCATATTATGTTCGAAACACTTTTGTTAAGTATGAGAAAGATTTACAATAGTTGTAATGAAATGTGGGAATACAGTTTATGGTGACATGACATTCTTGCTTTGTTTTGATATTCCTGTTGTCTAGATCTTAAAAAAAATCAATATTTGAAAGAAGCTTTTAAAGAATAGGTTGAATTGCATTACAAGGATTTCCTTGTTGGTTTAACATTTAACATTTATGGTCCTTAGTTGGTCCAAGCTGATCTGGATTGTCTACCTTTTAATTGATGTGGTTTTTTCGCGTGGTGGAGCATCTTGGTTAACCTAAGCTTGTAGACCACCATTGACCAACAACAAACCATCTTGTTTTAAAAACCAGCTTGTACGACCTACAGTATGTTTTTACCGGCAATCCTCTTTTTTCCAAGTGTTTCCACACTGCTTTAGATCATGGCTCCTTTACATTGTATTAAAGATGGGGTAACACACGCAGTTTCTGCCAATCTCATATTAATCTTGAGTACCTATACAGTAGTATTGCATACGTTGTATCTTCGAAAAGTATTTAGATCAAATTTATAAAAGAGCGATACATGGTAATGCTGTACGATTATCTCTGGAAAAAGACGAGCTGCTGGAGGCAGGCAGGGGAGACTGACCTACAGCACGAGCACACGATACATCATCGCATTATCCGTTCGTGTTGTTTACATTATGCACGTATGCGCCGATTGCCAACAAAACACAGACATATGACTTAGTTTGACTTACCGCGTGCAGTTCATGTCCAGCATCTTTTAGCCTTGGGACCGCACTATACAGTATATCAATTTCAAACGATCTCCAAATCCAGCTTTATATCCACCGTTTATATAACATCCATCACTGAAATGCCATGAACAAACAAACACACCTAAACTTCTCTCACTATAACAAGAGTAACGAGCTGCAGCTGCAGGCCCACAGCGCAGCCAATCTTGATAAGGGGTCTTCACTCGTCGGTTTGCGCGTAATGCGGGCTACTTCTTTTGCCTTGCAGTGGGCGTGCTTTTCCGAAAGAATTTCCCAATAAAAAGAATAGGATCCCTGTTACCAAACAGGATCCAGACTTATAAAAAACTCTCTGAAACAAGTTGGAGTGCTGGGGGAGCAAGCACAGAAATACTACATCATATGTCCAACTCGTTTTTTTAACAAGTTGACCATGTTAAGCATGAGAAGCCAGCACGTTTAACAGTGTAAAGAAGTCAGAATGCATGAAATAGCATGTTACCCCATCTTTAAGCTGAAGTCACAAGTAGGGGAAGGTAAATCAGTTCCAGAGACCCAGCTGATAAGGTTATAAGGACATGACCTAAAAACATGAAATATTTTGAGTAATGTGTCCAAATAATGATCGATCAACATAAAAACAATAAACTACACTGCTGTGAGTTATGTAGCATGATGGCGTATATTGATTTAATTATTTTTGGCAACTGGATTGTCTTGCTTTTTTCTCTTATCCATGAGAGGACGACTTTGGCTATAATTTACCTTGATGAAACGTTTAATTTATTTAAATTATCTTATATAATGCCTTCTTTATTTAATCAGGCACACTTATTTTCTCCCACAGACCAAAGTGATGGATGAGGTGAGTGTGGGTGAACACTCTCTTCCTTTTGTTCCTCCTTTGTCTCTGGCTCTATTTCTTATTTCTCATTGCTCTGATTTTAAAGGAGGGAGATATCCAGAGGAGAGCCACAGTCACTAATTACTGTGCAAGATATCTGAGGTGGGCGGTTAGCGTTCGGCTTTTGTTAGTTTCTTGTTGAAATTTGTTTAGCTTGTGAGTGGAAATCTACAATTAAGCAGACTTGTCGTATTACACCAAATTTCTAAAAATGAAAACGGGGTTGTGTGACTTTTATAGTACATGTCTGTAAGCTTTAATGTAACTTGAAAATAGACCAAAAATATTGATGTCTCATCTTGCACTCACTCTCGTTTTGTCCAATCAAATGCCACATACTTCTGATCAACAAATCACGTTCACGGTTGTGATTTAAATAAAAAAGCAATAGTATGGCATTACCTAATTGCTCAAATCTTTGGCATCTGACTACCACATATGTAGCTTCTAGTGTCAAAAGACAAACACACTACCGAAATGCCATCAGAGCTTTGGCATTTGTGAAAATCAACTTAAAAACACTTAAAAGATGAGCACTCTTGGGTTTAATGTCTTTAAAGCAACATAACACTTTTTTGTGTGTTTTTGGTGCTATTGTTTGTTTATGCCGTCTTAAACATATAATGTGACTGTTTGTCCTGGGTATGAACATGAATGGTTGTATGTTGTGGGAAAAAGCTACAATCTTCCTTATATTTTAAATACAAATGTATTTCTTTCTCTTGTACTCAATAACTCACATATATATCTTTCTTGTGGCTCAGTGGTTAGAGCATGGCGCTAGCAACGCCAAGGTCATGGGTTCGATCCCAAGGGATTGCGCATAGTCAGAAACAAATGTATAGTACAATGCAATGTGAGTCGCTTTAAATAAAAGCACCTGCCAAATGCATAAATTTAAATGTAAATATATATCTATATCTACTAACTTTCTAATACTGAATAAATAACTTTGTTTCTTTGCTAGTTGCTAGCCTGGGAGCCATCTTGCTCATTGTCCTTTAGCAGTAAATCAGCATCTGTTTTGGCATTAGTTGCACACAGCAGTCCGTGATGAAAAGAAATATCACTTGTCTTTACCCTGGTGTAATAGAAATCAATTTTAGCCAGACAGTGAATAGAAAGAACATGAATGGATGAATGTAAGTCATTTTATTGCTGTAAGTCACACAAAACATAGTTTATCATGTTCTACTTAACATACAAGCAAACACTCTAGAGGTCTAGTTTGTGCAAATGTTGATTTAGTCAATATGGCACCCAGGCTAGCTTTGTATTGCATAATGATACTACTTAAAGCTATAACTTGAAACTACATTATTAAACAGATAGTCTATTTTTCAAGTTTTCCTACAGGAAGGCCTCGCATTTCCAACAACAACAAAAAGCACTTTCTTTTCCTGACCTGCCCTTCACTACAGCATGGCTCTAGGACAGTGGGTCAAGGTTTTAATATGGCACTTGCATTTCTCTGTATCTACCCATGACAACCGACACAAAAAGAGTAGGAGTTCTACAATAAAGCAAAGTCATCAAAGGGGTCACGGAGACGAAAGGTCATATTTCAGATTCTTTGTGGTATGACCTTTGATCAGAGTTCATATTGGCAGACAGGGTCTCTAGCTCAGTCCCCCTCTCACCACTCTCCACTTCCTGCTCCTCTTCATCCCTGCTGATGAAGGCCAGCTCGTTCTCGTAACAGAAGTTGCCACCAGACTCCAGCGATTTGTTTTCATCCATGTCTTTGGGACTGCAGCGTGGCGTTGAGGGCACCTCGTAGGTCTTATGAAAGTGCGAGTAGTCTACTTTATATTGGTTCCGTTCCTCAAACACCACCGGCTCAAAACGATGGCCCCATAAGATCTCGCTGGCCAGGTAGGAGCTGCGTACCTGAGCCGTCATCGCAGTAGCTTCAACCATCCCTTCTAGTATCACCACAATCTCGAAATCAGAAGTTTCCAGGTCCTGCTTGCTGATTCCAAACAGCGGGCTGTCCTCATTTATTTCATGAATGATAGTTAGGGGAGCAACTAGGAAGATGCGGTCGAGACCCAGGTCATATCCCACATTAATATCGATCTGATCGAAGGGGATGTACTCGCCCTCCTCTGTAATTCGGGGCTTGATGAGTTGCGCCCGCACGTGGGCCTCCACAATGTGACTTTTCCTCAAGTTTCCAACCCGCCACATTAGGCACAGCTTCCCATCACGCATAGAAATGACGGCATTTTGCGAGAACAGTATCGTCTCTGCGCGTTTCTTAGGCCGTGCCATTTTGGCCATGATGGCGCCGATCATAAAAGCATCAATGATGCAGCCTAAGATGGACTGAAAGACGACCATGAACACGGCTAGCGGACACTCTTCGGTCACACAGCGAAATCCATATCCGATCGTGGTTTGCGTCTCAACCGAGAACAGGAATGCTGCCACAAAGCTGTTGACCTGCATGACACATGGTGTGAAGTCTTCTCCAGAGGGTCGGTCTAGGTCACCGTGGACAAGAGCAATGACCCAGAAGGCGAAACCAAACGCGAGCCAGGACAGGACAAATGCAAGTGAGAAAAGGAGGAACATCCAGCGCCAGCGACTGTCCACAAACGTGGTAAAAATGTCAGCGAGGTAACGCTGGGATTGCTCGTCCATATGCACAAAACTGATATTGCACTGGCCCGTCTTGTTGACGAAGCGGCATCGCGCCTTCCGCCGTGTCTGGATCTTGCCGTTGCCAAAGCCATTGCCAAGGGCGGGCATGTTGCCGTGGCGATACACGTCTTCCTCGGACGATGACACAATGTTGTAACGGTGGGGCCTGCCCACGCTCATGCCACTCTGCCCTGCTAGAATCAGTAAGTGGGAGAGAGGACCAAGGTAGCAGTGGATCAATCGCTGTTCAGGATGCCTAAAGAGAAAGCAAAAGGTCAGATCAGACCTGTGGTCTTACACAGGGGTTTTCAACCTTTACAAAGGTAAACACAAACGCACTTTCAGTTGACACTGTAAATCATGATATAAAAAAGCTTCGTAGTAATACTGTATAAAGACTCATTAAAAACAGGTGCATTAAAGAATTAAATGTAAACAGTTACTTCATGTGTGAGGTCAGAGGTCTGGAAGCCAATGTTTAAAGCTTAAAAATGTTGAAATATTAATGTTTCGCTTTGGAATTTATTAACCTATTGGAGTCTTATGGACTGAAGAATAGATGTGCTTTTTGGAGCTTTAAAATCGTGGCACGCGTTCAATTACATTACAAAGCTAAGATGAGATTTTCATATTACTCACATTGTGTCCAGCTAAAGAAAAATATATATGAACTATACAGGAACTATTCCTGTGATAAGCACTATAGACCTCTTTGTAAGATGTAAACACTGGTCTGGCAGCACTTTCATATCTTTAAATCCTGATTTGGTTATAAATGTTCTGTTGGTTGTATTCTGTTTAATTGTTTGTGCAGTGTAAAAAAAACTGAAACAGGAAGTTCTTCCGGACCAACGTTGTTTACGGCTTCCAAAGTGGTCTATATCATTGTCAATTTAAAGTAGATAGAAATGTCATAAAATGGTATAATAATTGTATGTGTATTCTTCATCTCCACAGAACACTGCAGGATCTTTACAGACCTTTGGTTGGAAACCTCTGGGGACCACATTGTTCTTGATAAGTTTATAGTATTACAAATCTCCACATGAGTTTTATCTTTTTAAGAGTGCAGAAAGGTGAGGTGAAAACCTAAATTTAGCAGGATAAAACTGCATTCCCAAAATAAGCTTTAGTCCCAAAATATATTCCGAAAATAAAGTCTTATGCATCCTAAATGCAGCTAACAAGTGTGTTACTCCAATCCGCGAGTGCGTGCAACAGTGCTACTCTGAGTGAGAGAACGTGTATCTGCGCACATCTGTCGCCAGACTGTGTGTGGCTTTTTCACAGCAGATGTAGCTAATTAAAGTAATTTCACACTTTTCCTGCGAATCTCTGCACCTTTTCTTTCCAGTGAAGTGCTGAGGTGCTCACCTATAGCCTGAGAGAAACTGCGTTGCAGTCATTATTGTTATCGTCATCGTCATTATTCATATTTTTTCTTACTGCCGTTTTTTTTTTTGACAGAGAGCTGAGCCGGGAGCTGCCGGTGGGGTCCAGATTTAGGCGTCTAGCCACTGCCTGAGTCAAGTGATCTGTCTTTCTAATAATAGATGCTTGTCTCCGTGAAACTACTGCACACGCACACCCAAGAATCTGTGCTCCAAGACATACTGTACTGACAGAGAACCATCAAAACGCACACACACGCACACTGGGGCTGGGTAGTGTCAGGTGCTGCTATTTTGGTAAGTGTGAATAACTAAGAAGCCTCAGATTCGATCAGAGTGATAATGAGAAAAACATAATTTACTTCAGGGCACCCACAAACACAGACACGCAGAAACGCTGTGTCGTCCTTACAATTCTAAAAAAAGAAAAGGATCACATGAAAAACTAGAGGGATATAGAGGTTTCCATGGAAACCTGTCTGGTAGAAATGTTGTGTGAGTGTAGGTGTGTGTTTGTTTGAGGGGTGACTGTTGGCTTTGTGTGGTGGTATTTTAGTCATCATCCAGGTGGCCAATCACTCAAACAAGACTGAGAGGAGAGAGATGAGGGCTTGTAACTTTCTTAATAACTGAAGATTTTGTTGTAGGGAAATAGTTTGCTAGGCATCTTACTACTTCCTGATGTGATGCCAGCTAATTCCATTCTAAATGTCAGCTCATGTTTAAGTGGTGTGATATTGTTCCTATGATGATTATGTATCAACTACATTCTGATACTGTGAAAACTGAAAATTAAACTAGAACATTTTGTCATTAACATCCACAATAGTTTTCTCTTTTGATTTTCTGTCTTTGCTTATTTTAGATAAAGCAGATTTTTTGAGAGCCACTGTATTTGTTTGTTTTTTTGTACACATGATTTTTTTATATGCACATACAGCCATTTTGGAACTTTTATGTTCTACATTCTGAGCAGTTTTGAGTCACTAGGCTTTAAAGGTTTTGCATTCCATTTAACTATGTAGATAGAAACATTTTGTTTTCTAAAAAAGTACCAAAATGCACACAACGTAAAGAAAACATCACAAAGGGTAAACAGAATAGGAATATGTGAATAACTTAATTTTGACAAAAATGACCTTATAATTCCATGATGACAATATATATACACATTGAAATCATATTTGAATTTTAAATGATCTCCTATTCCTATGGTCTCAATCAAAATTAAAAACGGATCTTTACATATATGTCATTCTTCTATAGGTTACTTTGTATTGGGGCAGTATAAGAACCATAAATAAATGTGAGGATGTACGTTTCTAAGACTAGTGAAATTCGGAAACAGAATTCTTGCTTTAAGGGTTAAAATGGTGGAACAGGTGTATTCTGAAATCCAGAAGCGTTCCAGAGATAATCTCAGTTTTGGATGTGGTGTAATGTAAACAAGACCACCTTTGGTGGTGGTGGTCTAAGCATCTTTTAGCTGAACAGAATGTTCCGTTTCATTTTATTACGTTTGTTGTCTTAAAGAAACAAAATCAAAGCTGTCAGCTGTCATTTGAATTCTTTAACATGACAAACATTCTAACATTACCTCCAGGCTTAAAATGGAAAAAATGATGAGTAATTCAAAGTGGTGACTGATTTTGACAGCTAATTGACAGACTTCAGGAATTATTTCACATGACTCCTCCCTCCAAGCATTTCCACGGCCCCCGCAGAGCGGCATCAGTCTCTCCTAATAAACTTTATGAATGTAGACTCGTATCAACCTCACCATATGCGCAGTGCCAAAATGGATCCGTAGAGTTGCACCTAGTGACTTTTTAGCCAGAAGAAGGTTAGAAAATTGGAACATTTATCATTTTTTATTTGTTTGGTGATACTAATTTCACTTTTATTGTTTTTGAACAGTTATGAAGAAATCCGTCACCGTGGGAATGCTTTATGCATTTTGACAGCCCCCTCGTTGATTCGAGGACACACACGGTGTTAAGTACATGCAATGTGGCTATGCCCCACCTGCGTTATGCGGCACAAGATTTCAAAAACACCTACAGGTTGCATAAAATCCTTGTATACTTATGAGGAAACAAAGATTTTGTACTAATTAAAGTTTCTTATGTCAACAGGCACTTTAGGTGTCTAGAGCAAACACATTTGTCTTACCTTTACTCTCCCCTGCGTTGACGTGTGCACGTAATTAAAACGTGAGAAAGCGAACTGGGTTCTCGCTAGATCTCAAGTTGAACTAAAGCATGATTCCGCTGAGTTTCTTTAAGGTTCCTCTGAAGGAGAGTGATCCCTTCCTCGAAAACGAAAAGCATCCTGACTGTCCAGCGAGGTCCTCATCTTTAACGTCACACGTGTACCGTATGCATGTATTAGAAGGAGGCTTCCTCTCTACAGGCTGCAGATTAGATTCCTTTGCTAACAACATCAAAATGTTTCATTAATGGTCCCTAGTGTTGATCCAGTGATGTTCCAGTAATCTTTAGCAAGGCTGTGGTCATCCCTCTGGTTTTCGGATGTTCAGAGTGTCTCTAATCTCTCACCAGCACCTCACCGGTGGCTCTCTTTGAACGTTTAAAACACGGCTCTCTCTCTCTTACCCTTGTCTGCTATCTGATCTTTGCTGCAATTTTTCACACCCTCTCTCTCGGTTGCTCTCTCTGTCTGTGAAGTTGGCATTTCTGAGGACTAGACGGTTACCGATGCTACCTCGATCACAGAGCTCTTGAAAGCTGCCTCTTGTGCATGCTAAAACCAAAATAAATAGATCATTTTTACTGCCCTCTAGATTGACTGAATACATACCAGATGGACTTGCAGTCTGTTAAAAATCATGTTTTTTACAGTTGAAGAGTGGATTTGGGCAAAGTGATTTGCATAGGGTTTGCATGGTGTGCATGTAAGAACATGTTCTCAGATGAATCATTTTGAAGAGGTTTGCTCTTTGGGTTGGGGTGCGCACATGGTAAAGATGGTGACAGAACGAGGACATTTGGCTCTACAAATACACACAAACACATGTATAGTCTCATCGGTCATGCTTGGTCACACTACCAAATTAATCCGACGCCTGCTTTTGGTTGTGTGTATTTGCCGTTGTATGTGTTCCTGTTTGTTTCAGGTAGATAGTAAGAAAGAAGAGAATCAACTTTTTGTGTTTGTGGTCTGAAGAAGCTCTTGTGGTAAACATGCCACATTGCCGCATTCCGTCTAACGCACATTTACTGTGATGTCAGCTTAGGTTGCACCAGTGGCATGTCCTGATAGTGTTTCATGAGGTGCGTTGCTTGCTATGTTTGGAACAGTTCTGTTATTGATCTGTTATTGAAGGAAGGTCTGAAAAGTTTACAGTAAACAACAGACATAGTCTAGGTGAACCCTGAGAACCCTTCAAATGGCATGTAAAGAAATGGCAAGACCCATAGGCAACATTCACATACTGTATATACATTTTGATTTTTACTGGAACTACAAATAGTGAAATATACTGTTGAACTCATTTGGATACCAAATTTTTTCAAGTGTCCTAGTCAATGATACGAACATTTAGGGAATAATTACTTAAATTACTGTCACTTCAAATAATACACACTGGACTACAGAAAGCTTAAATGTAGAAACTTCATGTATTAGTTTTGACATTCATTTTTCAAAGAAAAGTTATAAACCTGTTTGCACTGCTACCAATCAAAAGCTTTTGAGATGGACGAATAGATGGCTTTCTCCAGGTATTATAATTCCTATAGAGAGTGAAAACACCTGCTCATCTTCAGTCACATTCAGACAAAAAGGGTACTGTATAAAGGCAAATAGCCTGAAGATTGCTGAATACCTAATTCAACTGCTAATTCAATCTAAAGAAGTTAAGAAGCCAATTTTGTAATTGTGTCAAGTGTTTGGGATTTTGTTTTAATATTAATCAGGAAATATGTATGCGCGTTGGCCTCGAGGCAGAGGAATGGATGTCTGTTGTGGAAATTCAGGGCTCCATATGGAGTAGAGTTTAATTATTACTGTAGAGACTCGATTATGTCAATGTGTCCTCCTTTATCAATGAAGTGATGGTAAAATAAAGCCTCTGTGAGGATAATCTTGGCTCTCCGCAGATATAGAGGACGTTGTGTTCACATATGTTGCCCTCTTTTAACAGTGAAGTGTGTGTGCGCGTGCGTGTCTGTGTGTGTCTCTTTTTCCAACTTTATGACATATGGAGCATGAAAACAAGATGAGTGTCACATAGCTGTGAGTTCAAGTAAATTCTATAAGTGACCTATCTCTAAGCCCCTCCTCATAAATGTACAATCAAATCAACTGTTGCCATGTGACAAATTATTAGACAAGCTTTTGGTGTAATGTAAGCCTACGGAAGTTACTGCATTTTACAAAAAACTATCCAAAATGAAATCCAGAGAATGTTGGAATATCAACCATTTTTAAAAACAATTCTTCTTGATCTTTAACTTTTGTTATTCTTTTTTCTTTGCTTTTATACATCAGCTCTATCTTATATGATACTCAGCTTTTCTCTGGAAACTACAACCAGTACTGTTGGCTTTTGATAAACTGCGTGAAAGGTAGTTGGTGATGTTCCTCATTTGTAAGTCGCTTTGTTTATAACTGTATGACTTAAAGGGATAGTTCACACAAAAATGACATTTGTGTCGTCATTACTCACCCTCTTGTCATTTCAAACCTGTTTGACTTTCTTTCTTCTGCAGAACACAAAATAAGATATTTTGAAGAATTTTGGTAACCGAACAACAGCGTAAATGATTCACGGTGTGTTTCTAAAACATTTTATGAAACATATATTTTTACCCCACATGGTTCCACACAGGCACAACATAACATAAGAGCACAATATTTGTCATGGTTGGAATTTAGGCCACAGACTCACCCACATCTCTCCACACTTACACAAACCCAGTGTGTTTCAGCGTATGAAACATTTATTTTAGAAGAAAAATAGAGTAGTGTCACAAAGGGATTGATACCAATTTTAAAAAGCATAGACTCATTTATACATTGCGAATTTGATAAATATTACATACACACGCACATGCAAGTTCAGTGAGTGCGATCTAGTTAGAGCAGAGAAGTATGTGACCTCAATCTGTTGTGCTGTTTCTGCACCTTCCTGTAAACTAGTTTCTCACCATGTTTGCCATTCATCTTTCCCTCCATCTCATTCATCCTGCTTAATCAAAAATAAATTATTACACCTGCAGAAATACCAACGAAAATCGTGCAACATAAACACACTGAAGATAAAATACATGACTTCATAATTGTTTCTTTGTGTCTTGAGCAAAGGTCATTGTTTCAAAGCCACTGTTGTTTTTGTTTTGGTTGCCTTGTTTTGCTGTCTCTGATATTGTGGGCATGTCGGCTGAACCATTTTGATCTTTATAATTTAACCCTTGTGTGGTGTTTGGGTCCGTTTACTAATAAAATCATGTGATTCATTATTTTTTTCAACATTTATGTTTATTCAAGATAAACTTTTTTCACCCATGTCACAGATTTTTCTTTTTAGTATTTTTTCAAAAAATTAGAGTAATAGCAACTTTTTCGTAAATTTAACAGAGGTGAATTACAGAAATTAATTATCATACACAATGTTGATGTTGCTTGTAATTGGACATGTATTTTTACAAGTGTTGGGTGTAACTAGTTACTAAGTAATTAGTTACTGTAATTTAATTACATTTCCCTTGAAAAAGTAAAGTAAGGGATTACTCAAATTTTTTCTGTAATTTAATTATAGTTACTTCTGATGTAATTAAACTAAATACTTTGTGTAATATATGTGTTTGCAATAGCGGAATTGACATCAAAATTCAAAGTCTAACGTTAAAATCAGTGCTTTAATGTATAATTCTCACATTTGTAATACTTTGATCAGTTAATAATACCACTTTATGTAGTTTTATATTATTTATTTGAATTAATTAAAAGAGCCGTTTCATGTCTATCCTTGAATCACTTAACAAATCAAGGTTGATATAGGATATAGAAAGTAATTAGTAATAAGTAATTAAATACTCTTTGGAGAGAGTAATTTGTACAGTAATCTAATTACATTATTGAATATGTAATTAGTAACTAGTAATTAATTACTTTTCAGAGTAACTTACCCAACACTGATTTTTACATAAAGTTGTATGGCATTTTACATACAGTTTTATGTGGGTCCACTAGACCTGCGATCTTCGCCTGAGTAACAAAAACATAAACACCATACAGGGTTTAAAGGTGAAATGTGCCACTTCTGCATCACTAGCACCAAATGGAATTGCAAATGCAATTGCGTATATATATCGCGTGTAAATAACTGCTTTTCGTCACAAATTATAAATTATTAATTGTCATCTGTGAATAGTAAGAGAAACAAATCACTGTTATTTACTTAGATTGCTGATACTTATACTATATGCTTCCAATTAGAAGTCGTGTGGTACTCATAAAATCATTATAATAAATAGATGATCCTCTTTGGATGACTCATTTAAGAAATGCATTGGTTTCACAAAATAATTAAATAACAAGCATTAATTAAGCCTCTTGTTATGTTTTCATTATGTAAATGAAATTGAGGAGCTCTTCTGCTATTTTTTCCTCCCCTGGCTGCAACCAACAATCAAGAGTCTCATCAACTACAGCACAAGGACCAACTGCTGATTAACAGGTGTGTGTGTCTGCGCGTGCGTGTGTGTGTGTGTGTGTACACTAAATGTCCCTACAAGACAGTGATACAAGTTTTTATGCACCATATATAACTTAAAAAAACTAAAAATATATCAAACATAAAAACAGTATGTTTGTGTGTTTTAGGTTTAGGTAATAGAATATTGAGTTCATACAGTATTAAAGTGATTAAATCCCCATAATCCATGAAGACACAATGTGTGTGTTTTAGTGCGTTAGTTACTTGGAGAGTACATACTGTATGGATCACAGATGATAGACAGCAATAATAGACATACAGAAACGGAAATATTTACTGATCACACAGGTTTTGGCAAATGGCACAGACAGAAGTAACCGATACTGGACATGCAGCTGTAATGGAAAAGACATTAGAAATGGATTAAAAACAGAAGAGGGGGATGCACACATGGGAAAAGTGTGTCCTTTATTTTCGCCTCTGCACAGGTGTGCTGATCAAAATGAGTAATGAGAGAATTATTAGAGCAGCACCTCAGAGACAGCAAACACATGCTTATTTATACACATACAGTACATTTCATGCTTACATGCAAACACAGAACACAAAAAAAGAACCATTAAATTGTTTGTGGAAAAAAGTTACATGTTTCCTTAACTTTCAACACTAATGTACTGTGTTTTATTTTCTGTGGGAGAGTCTGTCAATAATGCAAATTGCTCAGTTGGTTATGAAAATAAAAAATATTAAGTTTGATTAAGTCAATTGATTAACAACAGAAAGCCACAACCTTGTGGGAAAGGGCAGAATCACAATTCTAGATTTCTTGCTAAGGTTAATTTTAGGATAATGTATCATGTATTTATGCACGTGATACATTACCGCTTTGTGAGTTTGCCACCGTCTTGTTTGCATTTGTGACATTTGGCACTGGGCCCTTAGAAAATCGATCCTTCGCACCAAGAGGTCTTGAGATCCTCTCAGACTTCTTCAGATACATACACATGAATTTTATAAGGTACACATAAGCCCTGCAGCAAATAAGCAATGGTGCTCACTTTCTAACTCTCTCTCGTTACAAAACATTTGGGCAAACAAACAGGATGGTGGACACCGGCATCTGTTATTCCATCCATGATGATGCTTAGAATGATTTGCTTTCAGGGCTCTACCGCATACGAAAGTTCACATGCAAACATACTCGCACAATATTACATTACATGGACGATGCCATTACGTAACAATAGCTGTCAACAGTTTTTGTGTTGATAATGCTTGAAAAGTTCATGATTAAATAGTTTTTAATGCATTTTGACAATGCCCTTTACTGAGACTTGCCATCACATAGCGTTCACTTTCTTTTGCGATAGTTGAAATGTTTGTTACTAAAAAGTATTGGATTATTTTATGTTTATATTTTATTGTAATATATATTTTATTTAATGTTTTACAGTAAATAAGATTTATTGTCTTGAAAAATAAAATGATAATTTCCATTGTATGTTATATGGTTATTAGTGTTAACTCCACAGAATCATATTTATTACTGTTTTTCACTGTAAATAATTGCATGTCCTATATTGAATCTAATATACCATATAAGCCTAGTTTACCTTCAATCAAAATAGCCTACAAATTAGACTTTACAGTAGCATTTTATATTCTGACAGTTAAAGAAACAAAGTTGAAAGAAAATGAATAACTGCTTTTTTAGTATTCCTCTTCCTAATTCATATTAACTAATTTGGTTGATATAATGTTTTTGCTCTTTTCACATCACGTTAATGAACATTTTTGAGTTCCCACAGATTAATGTCTAATAGAATAGAATAGAACTTTATTGTCATTGTTTAAGGAACAATGAAATACAGTTTAGCAGCTCTTCTGGATGACAGGTGAACAATTATAAAAACACAATTATAAAGTTATAAGAAATAAAATATATACAGTTAAATGTAAGAACAGCCAAAGACCTATATACATAGACAAAAATACATAATTATTATATTATATTATGCGCAAATTTTCAAGGCAACCCTGTGTGTATTATGCAAGCTTTAGGTGAATATGCACATGTATAGCTAGATGTGTATGTTTTTCCTACATTGTAGGCAAAATGAATAGTAAAGTCTAAACATGCCAAAAGATTTTCTTAAGGGTTCAGGGAAAATGAATTGTCTTTAGTTCTGTTAAACTAAATGTTGCTAATTCTAACTAAACTTTCCTCCTCCCATCTAGAGGATGACCTCGCTTGTCCAATAAAATTATTAATAAATAATATGTCTTTTAAACACTGAACTCAAAACACTGTAACTATTTTAAGTTGTATTTATTTGGACATCAGCCAATGTTTAAATGACATATGAGACCCCTGTATCTGTACCGGTGTATGGAGCCTGAGCAACAATGGGACATTGTAAACTTTAACAATGAAGATGATTGAATGATGAAACCCAAAACGACTTGAGGTTAACAAATCCTCAAAACTGCGATGGCGCCATCTTCTGTATATTTACAAATGTTCATCTCCTTTATATGTTATCAAAAACATATGTGTAATTGTGTGGCTCACACCAATGCTGCTCTAACAGAGTTGCATGTAATACGTAAAACAACGCGGTTTTAAAACCAGTGCTCTTTGCGATCCTGTTTTTGTTTTTGAACAGGCAAATACGCAAGTCGACAAACAATGACGTCAACAATGTGCGACATACGTTGAGCTGCGTGAAGACCTCGCGGTGCATGGTTTGAAAACAGGAGGAAAAATACTTGAAAACAACATTAAAGTCGGGGTCCCGGGCAGAAGAAAGCAAAACAAGTTTGCTATAAGCATACAGGTATAACATTGTTATACACAATGCATATATAAGCGATAGGTAAAGTAGAAATGAAAGCGGAATGTAACGGAGCCATTCATTCATACACAGTGTTGTACGTAAATTGCACGTTCAGAAGCGGCAACCACTTTAAACTCTGACATTTTCGTTTTGGCAAAATTATTTTAATAGCTTAATTTTACACAAACTTGTTGTGCATATTTCAAATCAAATTCGTTTGTTTGGCTCCTACTGTGTTTCTAAACTTAGGAAACTGCCTGCATAGACAACATTTTAGGCATGATAGACGCGTTTGATCAATATGGACATTTACTGGGCTGTAACTTACTTTCAGCCTGATTTGCTATGTTACGTATGAACATGATATGGTTCTTTGCTTTAAATGTTGTTTTCCCATGCCGTCCAAGATTCCAATACGTGCATTCAGTTTATAGACTCTGATTGTTTTTCGTTTTTCCTTGGGATCAAACCCATGATGTTTGTGTTGCTATGTAATACTCAGCATGGAGACAGAGCTTTATGATGAGTTTGGTAACTACATTGGACCGGAGCTGGACTCTGATGAAGATGATGAAATAGAAGCAGAGGACCGGGATGCTGAAGAGGTCAGTCTGAGAGCCCCTCCAGCCCTTTAGAATGAATTTTTTATGTGCAACTGGTGGCTATTGTAGATATAAGCAATATTAGTGTATGTGGTGTGAATTGAAAGTGTTGAAGTCTCATAATGTGGTGTCTTTTATCTGTAGGCTGATGAGGAGGATGATGATGAAGACCAGGCTGAAGGTGATGAGGTTGGTGGTGGTATGGAAGTGGTTCTGCATGAGGATAAAAAGTACTATCCGACGGCCGAGGAGGTTTATGGTCCAGAGGTGGAGACCATTGTCCAAGAGGAAGACACACAACCACTTACAGGTAAAACGCACCTGTACACACTGTTGGAGTACTCGGCTATGCAACATAAGAAAATGTAGTGCAATGTCAAATGTTTTTCTCTTTCCACTTTCAGAGCCCATCATTAAACCTGTGAAATCAAAGCGCTTCACACTGATGGAGCAGGAGCTTCCAGTTACAGTCTATGAAATGGAGTGAGTAATATTCTTCTATTTTTATACATTTGGCAGACACATGTATCCGAAACCAAGCAATGCGTTCTATTAGTTTGTGTATTCCCTGAGTACGACTTTCCTGTCTATTTCTGCATGTCTGTTTACTTAGACTGTACTCTTATTATGTTAAGTTTAACTGCAGGTTTCTTGCTGATTTGATGGACAGCCCAGAGCTGATCAGAAATGTCACTTTATGTGGACACTTACATCATGGCAAGGTGTGACAAACATCACACTGTTTTTCAATTATGTCTATTAAATGAAAATATATTTGTCATATGCAGAAGTAAAAGAATTGGTTTAACAATAGGGCTGGATATCGATTCTGATGTTCCGATTCCATTCCATTGCGATTCACAAGCTCTCGATTCGAGTTGAGTCAAATCCTATACATATATCTAAAATAGATCAGTAAACATCAGATTACAATGGTGAGTTAAAAAATGAAATAAAGAGCCACAAACCTGTATATTAAACACACTTGGGTATATTGAAAAGGAACAGTTGCATACCTTGATCAAACAGGATCAGGTTATTTTACATTTAAGATACAGTATAACAACAACATTTCGCAAAATTAGCTGTAAAGAGAGGCTGCGATCATGTGAACCGCTGCCTTTTATGTAAAGGTGATGTTCTAAATTCGACAACACACCTGCATCCGCCATGTTAATTAAGCAATAAATGAATGAAATGCTCCCTGTTGAAACATCCACCCATTGTAAAAAGAAAAGTGACATCTAGTGGAAAGTAGTAGCAATAACATTCACGTTAATGAATGTTCATTGCTTGCATAAAAATCAATGGGAAAAAATCGATTTGCAGCTTTTCAGAATCGATATCGAATCGACCGCATAATAAATAAAAAACGATATATCGATATATTCCAGCCCTATTTAACAAGTTTGTTTTAATAGATTTTAAGGACATAATGCAGATGTCTTTGTGTCCCCCCACAGACATGCTTTGTGGACTGCCTTATTGAACAGACTCATCCTGAAATCCGCAAGAGAGACGACGCTGATGTAAGTATATAGAGTTTGCGTATCCATCTAATAGGTCAGTTATACCATAAATCTGCCTTACACCCTCACAAATGTTTTATATACAGTGTATGCTAAACTGTTGGTCTTTTTCTCTTTTTGCAGTTACGCTACACCGATATCCTTTTCACAGAGCAAGAGGTAAGAAGTGACCGCCGTTAAGATCACACACAGGCAGGTATGTTCAGTGATGGTTCCAAACATGTTCATGTATGTGTGTCTTTAACAGAGGGGAGTTGGCATCAAGAGTGCTCCTGTTACCATGGTACTCCCTGACTCGAGGGGAAAATCCTACCTTTTTAACATCATGGACACACCAGGTGCCTATCTCTTTCTTATGCACATGCCCTGAATATATGACACAGTGGACATAAAATTTCCAAAAAATGAATAGAATAACAAAAACATATTTGTTTGACTGAAGAATGTATCATCATCATGAAATACCAAGACCCAGTGCAATTTGCTGATGTGAATTTCCTATTTCATGCATGCTTGTTTCAGGACATGTAAATTTCTCTGATGAAGTGACATCGGCGGTCAGACTCTCTGACGGCATCGTGCTTTTTATAGATGCAGCTGAAGGGGTGAGCACACACATACTGCTGATATCAAATGCACTCGTGTCATTAGTTTGTTGCTAAAATGCACCTCTTCCTTTTACTTAAAGGAACAGTTCACCCAAAAATGAAAATTCTGTCTTTATTTACTCAACCTCAAGTTGTTCAAAATCTGTATAAATTTCTTTGTTCGGATGAACACAGAGAAAGATATTTAGAAGAAAGCTTGTAACCAAACAGTTATTGGCCACCATTGACTACCATAGAAGGAAAAATAGCTTTTTAAATTTCTTTATTCTGTTGAACACAAAAATATTTTGTAGAATGTAGGAAAGCAAACAGTTCTGGGGCACTTTTGACTACCACTGTAATTTTTCCTACTATTTTTACCAAAAACTGTTTTTTTTGGTGTGCTGTCCGTTTCATACAATGTCATGCTTTGTGTGTAGGTGATGCTGAACACCGAGCGACTGATCAAACACGCAGTACAGGAGAAATTGGCCGTCACTATCTGTATTAATAAAGTGGATCGTCTAATCGTCGAGCTAAAGCTGCCCCCCACTGATGCCTACTACAAACTGCGCCACATTGTGGACGAGGTCAATGGATTGCTAAGGTACTCGTGGAAAATGGCATCTTAGACCTGATTGAGTTTCCTTTTAAGCTTCCAGAGACTGATGATGTGTTTGTCTCTGTGTGTTTATCATCTGGCAGCACGTACTCCACAGATGAATCGCTTGTTGTTTCTCCTTTACTGGGGAACGTGTGTTTCGCCTCTTCACAGTACAGCATCTGCTTCACTCTTGGCTCCTTTGCTAAAATCTATGCCGACACTTATGGTGAGACGCACATACACGCACAAGCATAATTCACAAAAATTCTCAAAACTCTTGGCTGAAAGGCTTGTTTTATCGTTCTTGTTTTATTGCAGGTGATATTATGTACACAGAGTTTTCTAAGAGACTCTGGGGAGACATTTACTTCAACCCCAAAACGTGAGTCTTGGTGATTATTTGTTTTGTTTATAAAGTGACTTGCATGTTTTGTTCATGGAGCTCTTCTTCTAATGTAAATGGTTTTGTGTCCATCAGGAGGAAATTCACAAAGAAAGCCCCCAACAGCAATTCTCAGCGCAGCTTTGTGGAGTTCGTGTTGGAGCCTCTGTACAAGATTCTTTCGCAGGTGAGCCTCACGCACAGTTTCATTTAGGCCAGTGGCACGAGTATAAATAGTTAACACTCTCTTAATGTGTATCTTTAGGTGGTTGGAGATGTGGATACATCTTTGCCTCGTGTCTTGGATGAGCTCGGCATTCATCTGACCAAAGAGGAGTTAAAGCTCAACATCAAACCCCTGCTGCGCCTCGTCTGTAACCGATTCTTTGGGGAGTTTACAGGTTGGTGTTTATAGTTGCATTATGCATAAAAGTTCTACTAAATGTCAATATTTTAGTAATAAACATTTACTGTTGTATCGTGTTGTTGTGTAAACATTGCAACATGTGCGCATTGGGGTAATGCACAATGTAAATGTGTTGAATCAACAGGCTTTGTGGATATGTGTGTGCAACACATACCGTCTCCTGAAGGGGGCGCCAAAGCAAAGATCGAGCATACCTACACTGGTGGTCTGGACTCGGACCTCGCAGAGACAATGACTGAATGTGACCCTGATGTAAGTGTGTGTTACACACACTACATTTTAATCTGCAATGTTTTCAAGTAAATGAAAATGAATGAAAATGTTTTCTCGCTTAGGGTCCACTGATGTGTCACACCACTAAGATGTTCAGCACGGATGATGGCGTTCAGTTCCACGCGTTCGGTCGAGTCTTGAGCGGAACACTGCTGGCTGGTCAGCCGGTGAAGGTGCTGGGTGAGAACTACACCCTGGAGGATGAGGAGGACTCGCAGATCTGCACCATCGGACGCCTGTGGATCTCTGTCGCCAGGTAACAATCACATTCGGCAGGGCGATCATTCTGATTGGTCAATCAACTGACATTAAATGAATTCAGCTTGTAGACAAACATTTCAGTTTAATGTGTTCATGCTAGATATCAGATTGAAGTGAACCGTGTCCCGGCTGGTAACTGGGTGCTGATAGAGGGATGCGACCAACCTATTGTTAAAACAGCCACGATCACCGAGCCTCGTGGAAATGAAGAGGTGAGAGCGCTAGAGAAACCAAGTTATTAAAGGGATAGCTCATTATATACTCACCCTCTTGTCATTTCAAACGTGTTTGACTTCCTGCTGAACACCAAAGAAGATATTTTGAAGAATTCTGGTAATCGAACAATGGCGGTACCCATTGACTTGGTTTATGAACGGGTACCGCCATTGTTCGGTTAACAACATTGTTCAAAATATTTTGTGTTCTGCAGAAGAAAGTCATTCAGGTTTGAAATGACAAGAGAATGAGTAAACAATGACAGAATTTTCTGTATTCTGTGATAAATCAAAAATCATTGTCAATTTGAGGCATTGAAAGTAAAGCGGGTATTGTGTTTGTGTGCAGGCTCAGATCTTCAGGCCATTGAAGTTCAACACAGCGTCTGTGATAAAGATAGCCGTGGAGCCAGTCAATCCCTCTGAACTGCCCAAGATGTTGGACGGACTCAGAAAAGTCAACAAGAGTTATCCTTCGCTTACTACTAAGGTAACACCCTAACTAACTAACTAGGGATGCACTGAAATGAAAATTCTTGGCCAAAGCTGAATAAAAGTGAAACTCTTGGCCGAAGGCTGAATATCGAACACCGAACATGGGTTTTAGTATTTCTTGTATTTATTTAGCCAATTTTTTCACTATTGCATAAATCGAATGGTCAAAATGTGCTTTCTATATTTTTCTTGCTTTTCAAAATAATACAATATAACTTAAAATAAAATTGAGTGACATCGGCGGTCAGACTCTCTTTGACGGCATCATGCTTTTTATAGATGCAGCTGAAGGGGTGAGCACACACTGCTGATATCAAATGCAGTTGTGTCATTAGTTTGTAGTTTTTAAACGAAAACTGTTGGATTATTATAGTCTACACTGCAAAATGATTTAAAGAAATCATTTTCCATGCTAGCAATTCTGACTGACAACCATTTCAGTTCAAGTCTCTCCTCCGAACTGTTCTCTCAAAAGGTGCACTCGTGGCCGGGATGCACAGAATATACTTTGACAAGTTGTTTAGTACAGGGAACTGTGTGCACGCGACATCGCGACCACTGTATGATGTCAAAGGATGTCGCGAGCGGCGGGGCTACAGTCAGACCGCCCGCACCCGTCTGAAGTACACAAGTTACCGACCCGTGAAGACGCTTTCATTCAGATATTTACTTCTGCGGAGCAAGTTCCATGCTGTGTCTGCTCCACGCACTACCGACACGTTTGCTGCATTAATAAAGTACGCGCAACTCTCTCTCTCTCCATTGTTTTGCACATAAGAAGAGTGGTGTCATACATGAGAAGTTTTTACGCCAGCTATTTTTATTTATGGGCCAAAGTATTGCAGAAGTAGGAGGGAAGCGCATCTGTTAGTTAATTTTCTTTTTGGGCAGGCAAAGTTGGCTATATGGCTGTCAAGGAAAAATCATTTGAATGATGCTGGGTCAACTAATATTGTGTCTATTTTAAAGGGCTTACTAAAATCTCGTATTAAAATAGAGTTTACTGGTCAATGCCATGGAAATGTTTAAATATAAATGGGCTGTAAACCGGTGTTTTGGTGATGTGAATTATAATGGCATTTTGGAAATTTATGTCCAGCACCCGTTTCATACTGCGCGTGTGGGCAGCGCGTAGGGAGAGCGTTAGCAGCACGTGCCCATTGTCCTTTCACACCTGCAGTGTGTGCACCGCTGCCTGGGTACCACAGTACAACAATGCAATTTCTCATTGCGTTATTTACATACATCCATGAGCAAAATATCTTCCAGAACTTCATCAAAGCACTTTTAAGTAGATTGCATAACTATGATTTGTTGTGTCCGCCTGTTTCATGCTCTTTTAGATCTACGTAGTACAAGTTATAAATAAAAGCCATCGTGCTTTGAAGGAGATGAAGTTACTTAAGGGTTAACTCACCATAGGAGAGAGTGACTGGCTTGTGATGCGATCGCTTTTCTCTCACACATATGCAACATACAGTAAGCATATAACATGATGTCTATGTAGTTTAATCTGTTTTTTCAGAAGGTTATGATGACAGTGGGTTTCAGACAGTAAACTGACAGCGTAATGTGATCGTGTTCCACTCCTTCATATGCAATATAAGCATAACATTTAAGATATACTTGTATTATAAATCCTTTAAATGTGCTGTTGTGGTTATGGCTAAAAAACTCCTGGCAAATGTCTTTTTGAAACTCATGGCGACTGTTAAAAACACATTAGACACCACTTGCATGCTTTAAAGGTAAAAGTGTTACTTTTTTCCTGTCAATCCGTGTGGATTTCGTCCGTAAAGAATGCACTGTCGCTTTAATTGAGCATTAGCAGCGCAGCAAAAACAGACTCTGTGCCGAAAAGATCGCTGCGCTGCTGCTTGCTCCGTGAGCGTGCAGTATGAAACGGGTGTAGTTGTTAAGTGCGTTTTTTATATTATTTATAAAAAAGTATTTATTTATTTATTTATTTTTTGGTTAATGTATTTTTTGTAATAAATGGACTCTTAAAAGTCAAAAAAGTCTCTCTTTCTCTCTCTCTGCGCTGGTTGCTGCTTGATCATATATGTCATTTTTTTGCTATTTTCGGCTGAATATTTTCAGGTGCTGAACATTTGGTGCATCACTAACACAATACAACAATGCCTATCATCACAGATCTAAGTGGAATTTCTCTTTAACACGGACATTTGTATGGTGTTTTGTCTGTTTAGGTAGAGGAGTCAGGAGAACATGTGATTCTTGGCACAGGTGAGCTGTACCTGGACTGTGTCATGCACGACCTGCGGAAGATGTACTCTGAGATTGACATCAAGGTACTTTTTTTGCTCTCAGATATTTACTCTTTTCTCTGAAGAGATTGTCTGAACTTTAGGTTTTTTCCATAGGTAGCCGATCCTGTGGTGACCTTCTGTGAGACTGTGGTGGAGACGTCCTCCCTGAAGTGTTTCGCTGAAACGCCCAATAAAAAGTATGAAAAACAAACTTAATCTCTGAACTGCAGTGGTGTGTCCTGACAGCTTCACAGCATGTTGCCATCAGCGTCTAAATGATGGTTGGTTGGGCTGAAAAATGAGCTGTAATTGTGTCTGTGTGTGATCGGCAGGAATAAGATCACCATGATTGCAGAACCGCTGGAGAAGGGGCTTGCAGAAGACATCGAGAACGAGGTGGTGCAAATCACGTGGAACAGGTAGAGCAGCATCTCCGAATTTCACGTTTTTTTTATTGTTAAGTATTACACGTAGGCGTATTTGAAGTGCTTTATTTATTAAGACACAATAAACAAAACAACATTTCAATGTTTTACAGCTTTATTTTCATCACTGTGTGTATGTGCATGTGTTCTGCCATGAGGGTAGCAAATACGCTTTACGTGCCATTTCTCTCTGTCAAGTAATCTCTTTCTCATTCTGTCTGTCTGTAGAAAAAAGTTGGGAGAATTCTTCCAGACTAAATATGACTGGGATTTGCTAGCTGCTCGTTCCATTTGGGCTTTTGGACCCGATACAACTGGGCCCAACATCTTAGTCGATGACACTTTGCCCTCTGAGGTAATTCAGGTTTTGTTACTGCTTATGCTTATTTGACATGCTAACTTCCTCCATTATTTTTACAGAATTAAAGGGATCGTTCACCCTAACATGGAAATTCTGTCATCATTTACTCACCCTCTTGTCATTTCAAACCTTTCTTTCTTCCATAGAACAGAAAAGAAGATATTTTGAAGAACGTTGTTAACTGGCACCCATTCACCTGCATTGGTTTTGTGTCCATACAATAGAAGTGAATGGGTGCTGCCGCTGTTAGGTTTCCAACGTTCTCCAAAATATCATCTTTTGTGTTTTGACGTCAAATGCACTTAGATTCCAGTTCCAGTTGTAATTGATTTTGCTAGTCACCTCTCTACAATTGACTAAACTGAGAAAAGCTCGTCAATGTAGATGTGTTCTGGACTAAATATTTTTGTTCTCTTGGACTGTAGGTAGATAAAGCTCTCCTCGGCTCAGTGAAGGACAGCATCGTGCAGGGTTTCCAGTGGGGGACACGGGAGGGTCCTTTATGTGATGAACGTAAGACATTACAGAACATCTCTATATCTGCATTAGCATTCTGCACATCTGACATTGTATGATTTATCACGCACTGAGAGAACAAGAGAAATCATTATACAGTCTCATAGTAAAACGATGACTTTCAGACGTATAACCTAATCTAATGTAAATGGATCGTCTCTACATTCTGTTCCGCATATGTAACCACGTTAGTATTCATGAGTATGTCTAGGTTTATATATGATGTATCATCTCTCACATGGTGTATAGCTTTCATGCCATTCAACACTGCAGTTTGCTTTCTATTGAAAACTCTGTCGTCATTCCCTTCGTTCAGCGATCCGTAACGTGAAGTTTAAGATTCTGGACGCTGTGATCGCACAAGAACCGTTGCACAGAGGAGGAGGGCAGGTGATCCCAACATCTCGCAGAGTCGTCTACTCTGCCTTCCTTATGGTAATTTATCTTCCTACAGATCTATACAGCCGCCCCCTCTCTCTTTCTCTTTCCCCTCCTCCGTTTCCTTCTCTGCCTAATCATTGTTTCCATTAGTCTTATTGGTCTGTTTCATTCAATTACTTGATTCATTAATTCTATTCAATAGATTGATGTGATTCTCGTAAACGGTCTCTTACTAGCTCTTTCCTGTCTCATTTGCGATTGGATGTTTTCTGCAGGCCACGCCTAGGCTGATGGAGCCCTATTACTTTGTAGAGGTTCAGGCCCCCGCTGACTGTGTTTCTGCCGTGTACACGGTGTTGGCACGCAGGAGGTAACACTCAACACAAACACAGAATGAGAAAATTGCTGACTCTTGTCTGTGTATACGTAGACACAAACACACATTAATCTGATTGTTGCTTAAGGCAGCAAAAGGCAGCGGCTCTCTTAATAAAGGCAATCTCTTTTTGGAACATGTCTTTGTGCCCTGTAGAGGTCATGTGACACAGGACGCCCCAATCCCTGGCTCTCCGCTCTACACCATCAAGGCTTTTATTCCTGCTATTGATTCGTTTGGCTTTGAGACTGATCTTCGCACACACACACAGGGTCAGGCGTTCGCGCTCAGCGTGTTCCACCACTGGCAGGTACAAATACATTCACACGCTTGAACAAACAGGATTTTGTTACCTATACACACAATACAGTCTGAATGTCTGGAACCACTTGATAGTTTGGAAAATATGAAAACAAAGGACATATTTAAGATATAAGCAAATATTCTGTGTATTGTGTTGTGTATTTGTATGTGTTAGACTGTGTGTGTGCGTGTGCGTGTGCGTGTGCGTGTGCGTGTGCGTGTGTGTGTGTGTGTGTGTGTGTGTGTGTGTGTCTCTGAGTCGCACTGTGTAAGTTAATTCGTTGTGATGTGTTAGATGTTGAGTAGCAGAAGCTTGAGTCAGCAGCAGAAGACTGTTTCTGTGCATGCTTATGTCACATGGTATTAAAGCTTTTGCACTGTCCTGAGATGTTACCGTCTCTGTCCATCCCTCTAGATCGTTCCTGGTGATCCTCTGGATAAGAGCATTGTGATTCGTCCTCTAGAACCTCAGCCCGCTCCTCATCTAGCCCGAGAGTTCATGATCAAAACACGCAGGCGCAAGGTGAGACACGTTTGCAGTTTTGAAGTGTCAGTCAGCTTTAATTTGAATATCTTTGTACATCATCATCATATCTCTCGCTCTCCTCTCCTTGCAGGGATTAAGTGAGGATGTCAGTATCAGCAAGTTCTTCGATGATCCTATGTTGTTGGAGTTGGCCAAACAGGACGTGGTGCTCAACTACCCAATGTGATGAGACAAATGAACTTAATCCCCATCATTCCAATCATCGCCCCCCAACTTCACTTGACCTTCACTTACTTCGAATGGGAGGGTTAAAATCCAACCCTATGTGATGGAGCAGAAACAAACCCAAGGATCTTTTAACATCCATACTGATCTCCGTAAATTGACGTCTGACTTCAGAATACATCCGAGTCTCCCTTGCAGTTTTGGTCCGTGTTTATTTTTTATATTTCATAAAATGTTTTTGTAGAATATGATGTCAAGGCAAGTCTTTTTGAATGTCTTGAAAAAAATCTTTGTGAAATCTTACAACACTTGTGTAAGTGGGATTAAAAGGATTTGACCTGTGGATGTGTGTTTGAGTCATTATGTATGTGTTCTCTCTGAGATGGTGATATCCATTGTGGTTTAAAGGTGCAAGGCTTGAGGACACTTTGATGTGAAGGGAAAGGTGATTTTGATATTCAGTATGATGAAAAGTTCAAACTTTGGAAGGGAATGTTAAACACCGGGAAACTTGGAGATCATTAGTTGAATAGACTACAGACACCAAGGGCAAGAGAAATAATTGTAATGCATATTAATTCATACTGTAAAAGTGTATGTAGTAGTAACGGTTGACAGGAGTGGAAGCTATTGAACAGACGGAAGTCTGACATTTATGTGATTTTATTGATTTTTCTTGTCTGGTTTGGTGCTATTTTCAATAAAGATGTATGTTAGGTGAAGTCATGTTGACTATTTTAATCGTGGCAGATAATTGATGACTTTTTACCAATATAAGGAACAGGAGAATATATATATAGCGTGACACAAATGATACAAATAATTGATACTGTCAATTTGGGGCAGATAAATTAAATATTCAATCAAAATGGATTTAATTGACCAAAAATTTAGATCAAAGCATAAAACGTTTTGAGTTTTAGTTTTCCATATAACAGGTCTCCTAACAGTATATTTTACATCTAACTTTAACCAAATGTAAGAAATAATGTAAAATAAGTAAACACGATTCTATCAATATTGTGAAGTGATAGTACATCCAAAAATGAAGATTCTGTCATTATTTACTCACCCTCTTGTCATTTCAAATCCGTATGACTTTCTTCCACGGAACACAAAATATGATATTTTGAAGAAAGAAAGTTTGCAATGACAAGAGGGTGAAGACATTTTTGTTTTAGGGTGAACTGTCACTTTAATAGCAATATTTGGTCAACATTCATCTAATCACATCAAAGTCTGGCCGAGGTTAAGTGTCTGTGTGTCACGGGAATTATAATTTAAATTTAGGGATGGACTGTTTGTGTACATGAGTCTGTGGCTGGGACTGGTAGAGAGATTGGTAGATATTGTCACAAAAAAACCTAAATATTACATCTCCGTGGCAGTCAGACATAATTGAAATGATCAATAAAGAGGTTTTACCTCATCTAACTCGCCCCTAAAGGGACGATAATATGAGTACAGTGAGGAAGGATTGAATACCAGCTTGACTTTTTTACAGAATGAATGATGAAATGATATTGTGAGTAAAAGTCCTGGCTTACTGGTGTTACTTTCTATATTTAGCAGTGATTTCCAGAGGTTGTGTTGTGTCAGTGTGTATGTTAGTGCATGCTTCACATTCACTGTCATCAAACCAGATGCCTTTGGCTTAACCCGGTCACATGCGCACAAACACATTCTGCCACACAGTCACAAAAATGTCATACAATCCCATAATGAGTAAAAAAAACTGACATTTGTATGTGTATGTAGCTTTAATGTGTAGCTTTTGTTAGTCTTACAGCGCTGATGATTTTGAACTGTAACACCAAACCACATGAGGGCAGCGTTTGAGCAATTTCACAGAAGTATAGGCCTGCAGTCAACATACTGTATGCATTAAGCAAAAAGCCATTCATGATACACACAGACACCCAAACATAACTGTCCCATTCATTCCAAGGAAGCAAAAAATATTTTTGTTTGAATAATCTCCAAAGATGTCCAAAGATTGTTTAGACCTTTTAATTCCCCCATCCCATTATCAGAACCCATGCATGTTGATTTTAAGCACTTCAGAAAGTTTCTTCTAATGAGTTTTGGCTCTGTTGCCATCTGTACAATCCCATTGACTGACTAATTAATGGACTGATTTGATGTGACAATATCACCATCTTGACCGACGTTTCAGTGTGGCAGTCCTCCGCTCGTCTCCCAAAACTTGGAGTGAGACATTCACGTTAAGCAGGGCACCAGCAGACACATTGAGCGAGGGATAATGTGATGAAGACAAGCGTTGGATCACTCCGTGTCATCTCAGGCTGTTTTTGAGCTCCATATCATATGCCGAAAACTCTGCCGTAGGCCTACATCAAAACCAAGGATGTCCAAACTTCGTTAGCCTGATTTCACCCTATCTGTCAGAACTGTGGGAACAGTTTGATCAATCTGTGCCCTTCTAGACACAATTATTATTTCATGCCCCTTTGCCATAATCTGACAAGATTATGAGAAGAAAAGCGAGAGACAGACACAGAGACGGAAACAAAGGATCGAGAGCGAGAGATGTGCCTCTGGTGAGGATAAAACCCCATTTCCAATGTCACTGTCTGTATGAGATGTCAGCCAATGCACCTGAACCAGTCAACATCCTGCCAGAGTGTCTGAATGTCAGAGTTGAAAGCAGATGGAGAGGTGGCAATGGTTCGGTCAGACTTTACACTGATGGAACACGGTTTCAGGGTAAGAACCATCAACTCAAATACTGATTCAGGGTATGGGACAGGTATTAGATGTCTTTGTTAATTAAGTTTAATGAGAGGATCAAGCCATCAGGTTTAATGATGTTGTCTGTTAACCCCCTTTAAAATGCATTGTTTTTACGAATACAATAATGCCATAAACTTTATAATTTAGCTTCATGTTTTAAATCATCGCTCATTTTATATTTGAAACATTAGCATTTATGTCATTGTAATTGATCAGGATTTGTAAATACACATTTAGACGTTACAAAAGTACAAGATTTTGTGTAAAGCTGCTTTGAAACGAAAAAAAATGTGAAAAGCCTTGTTTAAACAAAAGTGGCTATTATTTAAACTGTTAAAAATGTCAAATATAGCTACCAGCTTGGAATCAAATGGATGATAAGACGCAGACATAATGTACATATAATTATTGAAAAACAGCATTAGTTTTTTTAAAGCATATACCTGATATGACTTAAAAGTATGCCGTGTTGTTAATATATAGCTTAATTGAGTAAGAGGCAGAGTAGAACACAAAGGCTTATTATTGCGAAAGAAAGAACGGGTGCGCGCACACGCGCAAGTTCCATCATCCTTCACCTTTTGTGAAATTCCTTTCGTCAATGTGCGACCATCCGTCAGTGTTAATACGCTTTAGCATCCTTCAGACAAGGTCGTGCACTTTTGCCTGTCATCATGAAAACAATCAAACTGAAGGGTGGATGAAACGTGGAAACAGCTATTCTTCCCAAGCTCCTAGTGTCGACGGAGATCAGACGTGGACACAACTTCAGATCTTTTGTTCACAGTTTGAATGGATAGTTAGCACGTGTTCATTGTAGTGGGTGATATCAGGCGCGCGACAAAAAAAAAACGACAGCGAGCTAAGCGTATGACCCGTGCGGCTTTCCTTAAGTGCGCGTGAAGGTTTTGCCAATAGCACACGAGACGAGCTCGCGCCAGACGCGCGAAAATGAATTCCACGGTTAGCGAGGATCAGCGCTGATTTCTTCACGATGACTGATGTATCTTCTGGGATTCATGAATAAAACGACAAAACGTCGCAAATGACTATTAACGACGCTCGAAATAACGTTTGCTACGGAACAGTATGTTAAAATCGGACATTAGGCACGCTCCGAGGTCTCGTGAAGTCTTAAGCGCTTACAAGACGGAGGCAGCGGCGAGTCCGACAGCTGGCGACTCCAACGGCGATTAAAATACGGGGATCTTTCGTCGTTTGACCAGAGCATCCTTCTCCTTAAAATAATCATCACAGACTCGCAAAGCGGTAAGGGTCATTTTTAGTCATATTATATTCGTAAGTAATGAGATATTCCTGTGCAGAAGCAGCATGTGCGCGTGAATGACTTGGGCACGTTACGTTACCACAGCATGGTAAGATGATGGGTGTCAATCAGTTTTTCTTTAAATCTGTTATGGAGGAAAATTACATAAACTTTTGTGTAAATCACGACACGTTGTTATCATATAAACCTAGAAACTACACGTTTCATGTCCATAGACGTAGGTTTGTGCTGACAGAAATATAGCCGCAACACAGACTTGACATTTTCTGCTTAGGATGCATTTGCCTGGCCTTAGCATTGCAAATCTGAAAATGAGGATTTTTGACTTAGTTCGCGTATGGTTAAGGTTATTGTAGTGATCTAAGGTGTTTGACAAAAAGTTTGAAAGTTTCTGAGAAAGGAATTAACTGTTAACTGTAAAACGCACATGATACATTTGAAACTTTTTTGCTCTTTATCTTATGTTACCTTTATGTTTTAATAAGTAATTTTGCATAATAGCTACCATTTCTAAATAGTTACATAAAAATATCTTAAGACATCATGTTGTTATTTTCCTTCTCATTGTAATTTTATTCTTATCCTTAGTATTATTAAGAAGAAAAAAGGCAGAATAACAGTTATGATTTAAGAAGCAAAGGTGCTTTTTAAAGTTTAGAGGTCACTATAAACACGGTTGCTTTGTCAGATTATTCACTAATGTCTGTTAAAAACATTTTTGTTTTGGAGAGGATTGTGGTTACCATCGTCATAGAAAGTGTATTTTTCCCCATGCATAAGGCATTTAAATCTAATTGTATTTTCCCCTGTCATACTGTTTGTGACCAGCTAGTGTTATTAAGTGCTTGGTCTAGGTCTGGTTATTATCTGCTCATATGAGTTCATATTTTTTTTCTTAAGTGGACACACTGCAATACCATACCATCTTTATGCTCATTGCTCTACAGCAACAAGCCTTTTGGGTTTTTGTCACAGTTATGCACGAAAACATCTGATTAAAGTAATTAGCTCATATTAGAGCATGAGCAGTTATTTCATTAGCAGGGGTGGAGTGATGGAGCATAACAGAACAAAATATTCTTAGTGTTGTTTATTGTTTTATAACAGCCACGTTTCAGTTTCTTCTATTATTTCACTCCAAGATTGATTGCAGCTTCAGTGATTCTGCTCTCTCTCTCTCTCTCTATATATATATATAAATTCTTATTTTTTTATGATTCTTTCTTGTAGTTAAATGGTTAGAGCATGGCGTTAGCAACACCAAGGTCATGGGTTCTATCACCCGGATTGCACATACTCTGATACAAATCTAAAGAATAATGCAATGTAAGTCCCTTTGGATAAAAGCATCTGCCGAATGTGCAAATGTAAATGTATTAAATTTTTCAATTTCTTGTCCTGTCAATACACAAAAGTACTTCTTGTGGAAACCACAACAAATGTGTTCACACTTGCTGAATACAGCCGATTATTTGATTATACACTGTGTTATAGAAGATGGTAGGGCTGCACGATTATGAAAAAAATCATAATTGTAATTGCGATTATTATTATAGATTAATAGATTTTACTTTGAAGCTTTGAAATGCTTTAGAACTTTCTGTGAAACAGCTGCATGCCATATTCTTTATATAAACATCCAAAACTAAATAATAAAATGTAAATAACAAATAATTGTGGGAGTTATGTTCTTAGTAAAAAAATCCAAAACAATTGACTAAACGACACGTTAACATATTAATTCTCTGATTCACCACCGTATTCTGTGCCCAAACACACTGCCGAAATGCAAATAAATGAGCGCAAATGGACAGCTGTAATTGAGGCTTTCGGCGATTACATAATTGCTTCACCCGTAATTGTAATCCCGTTTAGTTTTTCAATTAATTGTGCAGCCCTGAAAGATGGTGAAAAAATGGATTTGCTTTTAACAGTTTTACAATATTTTTGTTTAGAGGTACATTAAGTACATTATGACAATTTAAATTATCATTGCTCCGCAACTGTTTACAGAAAAAGGCAGTTTTGCCCTTACACCCTCTCCCCCACACAAATCGTTTGTTTTATTAGAACATTTTCATCTAAGGTCTACATGGAGAATCTGTGTGTGATACAAAATTGTTCCCCTGTGACTCATTACACACAGTGGACATGTAGATAAACAGCAGAAAGAAAAACTATAAAGATAGGGATTGAAATTGCGCGTTGCCAGGGTATAAGAAAAATGAGGAGCACATTCTGTCTGGCATGCAATTACACTCACGCTCCTGCACTCTCAGTCCAGGGGTCTAAACTGAGAAACCTGGCTTGTGAACAGCTTTCTAGCATAAGCATACACACACAAAAAGGCACAGACCGCTCTGTTCTGGTTGGTCAAAGCCAGTTTTGACCACCCATTTCGAGGAGACATCAGATAATTGGAGAAGCTCTGAAGCCTCTCGTTTAGTCTGTTACAAAGTCTGTCAGTAGATCAAACCATATGGAGATCACAATGAATGGTGAAGATTACCGTTTGGCAAATATTGCATTTTTCTAATACAAATAACTGGTGCATGGGGGAGAAGCTGTATGCTGATTGTTAATATTTAGAATAGTGAAAAGTTTCATGGCATCTTTTCATATAATGTGTCAATGTAAAATAGTGTTTAGGTGAACTTAATTAAGTATAAAAATAACACCTTGAAGTTTGAACCATACTATAGTAACATGGTATATAAATAATAGATAAGTAACGCAGTATACGTCAGGAAGTTAGGTGCTGGAGGCAGGCAGGGGGGACGTTACAATTGCACGAGCACACAATACATCATCGATTGCATTAATCCCTTCGTGTTTTTTACATTATGCACGTACACGCCGAATGCCAACAAAACACAAACATATGACTTATTTTGACTAACCGCGTGCAGTTCGTGTCCGGCATCTTTTAGCACTGGGGACGCTCCATCTATCAGTGTCAAACGATCTCCAAATCCAGCGTTATATCCACCGTTTATATAACATCCATCACTGAAATGCCGTGAACAAACACAAACAGTTCAATTTATCTCACTATCAAAAGAGTAACGAGCTGCAGATGCAGGCCCACAGCGCAGCCAATCTTGACGCAGCGCAGCCTATCTTGATGGTAAGCGGGTCTTCCTATAGCTCGTCGGTAGACGAGCGGGCGGGCTATTTCTTTCGCCTTGCCGTGGGCGTGCTTTTCCGGGAAAATTGCCCAATAAAAGAAATAGGATCCCTGTTACGAAAAAGGGATCCAGACTTATAAAAAACTTTCCGAAACAAGTTGGAGTGCTGGGGTAGTGTATCAAGCACAGAAATACTACGTCATACGTCCAACTCGTTTTTTAACAAGTTGACCATGTCAAGCATGAGAAGCCAGCAACTTCTTCTAAAGAAGTCAGAATGCATGAAATAGCATGTAAACTCATCTTTAATGTAGGTATTCACCAGATGAAGCTGATATATGTACCAACGGTGTACATTTCTGTATGCTCACTCACATTGTTGTTTAACATAATAATGTGCATCGTTTCAATTTGGAACACTTGATGGTAGTCTACTCAAAATGACACATTGTGCACAATTGTGTGACTAATACTGTGGTATCTCAACCCTCGGCAGTCTAAGTCTAAGATAAATGCATTTCTATCGACTTGTGGCAACATATTGATTTCATCACTTCACTTAAGTCCTTTACCCTTAAAGATGCAATGAAGCTGCAACTAAATGTTTAAAAATGACCTGCTATATGGAATCGTATACAAATATACTCACAAATGTGACATTTTAGCTTGCTTATACTTTGTTACATTGCACTAATAATAGGCCGTTATTAGGCTGTGTGCTTAGTTCAGTTATGTCCCAATAACCCCCGCAAGGAGTTTTGTTTTTTATTTCTCATTTAGAGCCATGGTTGTACTCAACAAACATTAAGTGCCATCTAAAAAGCCTTTTTTAGTTCATAAAGTGAGTTTGTAGTTCTCCTTGATATGATCTTACTGTGCATTTACTCTATTCACACACACACACAAACTCTGTGAAAAGAGCCTACAGTGTTTATGTGAGCTTTTGTTTGTGTATTCACATATGAGTTTTGTAAAAAGAAGTGCTGTTCTTATCACTGTGACTCACAATGACTCCATCATTCTGTGCAACACACACATACAGCGCACATGCGAAATGTTTGTGTGTGTGCTTACAGATCCTCACTGACATTCCCAGTGGGAAGGAGTCTAATGTGATTCTTTTCTCCACTCAGCTCAGTACCAAAGTGAACCTTTGTCATCCCCCCCACACACACACAATGCGAGTGTGCATTTTCAGCTTCTGTGGCTGAGTGAGTAAATCTGCAATCAGTATTAATGGTATGTGACAGCCAGAGATGACTGCAAAGACAGGACACACTGAGATAACAGAGGCCAGACACACACTCTCACAAACACAAGCCATCCTGATTTAAAGCTTTATTTCCCATGGTCTGTCCAGCATCATCTTTCTCAAAACTTTCTCACACACACACACACACACACACACGAATCTCAATAGTGACTCAACCTGTGTCAAAGACAACTGCATAGGCTCCATCCACCCAGCCGAGTCTGGGTCCTGTCATAGAGAAAAGAGAGAGAAAAACAGAAAAAGAGGCGCATAATATACTTGAAGAATCTATTAGGTCAGAGTCTCTGATTTTATAAAGCGAGTGTTGTGAGCGCAGAAGAGTAAATCTTATTTCTACTTAGAGCGGACAACAGAAAATACATTTTCTTTGTAATTTTGTTTGTTGTGTTGACAATTTGTGTCCCCTGTTTCTCTAGAATCTACACTGTTTAACACACTCTTCTGTTACTTATAATAAAGTTACAAAAAAAATGAAAGGGATAGTTCACCCAAAACTACAAATTCTGTCATCATTTTACTGTTACTAATATTAAAGAAAATTACAAAAAGTATTCAAAGGGATAGTTCACCCCAAAAAATCTGACACTTTTCTGTGGAACACAAAAGGTATTTTGTAAAATGCCCATTCAGTGGAAGTCAATGGGGATCCAATGCTGTTTGGTCACCAACGTTCTTCCAAATATCTTCTTTTGTGTTCTGAAGAAAAAAGAAAGTCAGGTTTGGTATGAAATGAGTCAATTAAAGAAAGAATTCAAGTAATTTTTGGGTAAACTGTCCCTTTAAGTATTGTATTGTGTAGCATGTAGTTAGGACGTACTTGTTGCAAGGGAGTCTTCCCTTTTACAGAAAATTCTCCCCTGCAGAGTTTTGTGTGTGCTTGTACACATGTGGTGTCAGTCTGAGCGTCTTTGGACCGGGACTGCCTCCAAAATAAAGATACAGAGAGAGTGATGTAATCTTAAAACTTTTCTCTTATGTCTTTTTAGCTAAACACTTTTTGTGCCGTTAGAGGGGGATGTGCTTTTAATTTACTGGAGTAACAAAGTTTAGTTAGAAAGGACTTTGAAGATAGTTTGTTATTGCACATTTTGTTTCTTTTCCCTATGATTTGTTTCTCCTTCCCTTTCACCTCTAACTCTCCCACAGTGATCCTGCCATGAGCACAGTGACAGACCTCTTGGTTACATCACCAACGCAAAACATGAGTCCTCCAACACAGGTCAAAAAGTATTAGACCGTATGTGTGTGCCTGTGTACATTTGAGTGTGTGTTTGTGAGCTGTCCTTGTTTCCTGTCTTTTCCCCAAGACATGTTGAGAGGGAGTATCATTCACCCATGGCTGGGTTTCCATGGCCACAAGGACAGAGCCAATCAGAGCACAGGGCCACCATGTGCTCCAGACGAGGAAAAAGCCCGCCGGCGACACATATGCTAGCGCACTAACACTAACCCAGCATCTTTGCGTTTGCACGGCGATTCAACATCTCTTCCTTGTCCCATCTGTGCCATAAATTTCTCCTTAGTCTTAAATAGATTGATGTATTTATAATGTTTTCAAGGGCTGAAAGGATTCCTCGAGTAACTCGAATACAAAAAATCATCGATGCAAATTTTTTGCCTCGAAGCTTCGTTTAATGCATATAACTACAGTACACACAGAGCACTGCGTTTCGCCACGGACCATTATTACTGACGCACAGCCCGCTAAACTCTGGACATGTTATGTAAACACAGAAGAGGCAGCAGAATAAATTACAGAAAAATATACAGAGGGCAGAGGTTTTAATTTCTGCTCTGACAACCGTGAGACTGCGACAAACACTGTGTGTGTGCGTGAGAATGGTGAGAGAACATTGTGCTTGGTACGTTCCTAATCTTTAAACCGAACTTTTAGGACTTCAGCCGGCAAAGTTTATCCTGTCTGACTAGCGCGCATCCCAAAATATTTACAGTACGTATCATGTCCAAAGGCTGAAAGCGGTGTTTGTGGCTGTTTAAACACATGCGCGCCTAGTACAGTGCGGCAGTGGCCCAATCCCAATTCCATTTTCTACCCCTTCGCCTACCCCTCGCCTCGTTACAAATTTTCCGCTAAGAAATGGGACACCACTACTACACTGGTATACGTCATCATACATCGTTGCTAGCTCCTAACGTTACGTCAGATGATATGCGCCGATGCACCGGGTATATGACATAAAAATATATTTTCTAATATCGTGCAATCAGTGCTGTCCGCAAGCAAACTTTAGCGATTTTTTTGCAAACGTTAAAAGAACATCACCGTAAATACAAACACAAGATTGAATGTTACATACATAAAATGAAAAATTGTCATAAAAATCCTTATTAATGGCAAAAATTACTTATTTGGTTCTGCTTGCTCGAGTGAGCAGCCATGTTGGAAATTTCTCTTAGCCCTTCGTTTGAAGTGAGTTCCTGAAAAATCTTCATTTGAAGGGCTATCTGGCCCTTCCCCTTATGCCTACCCCTCCAACCAAAAGAGAATTGAGACACCCCTACCCCTTCACGTGAACGCGCCAAACGGAGGGGTAGGGGAAAGTGTAGGGGTAAGGGGTAGAATTGGGATTGGGCCTTAATGTATTTACAAGTGTAGCACGCATGCGATACAGTTTGGCAGGTGCATCTTTGAAAAATGTGAACTAATTTAGGTAAACTAAATGCATCATGCATAAGCTGAAGTTAGTTGTTTACCTTTGAAATGATTCTTTCTATTTTTATTTATGTTTCTTATTTATATATTTGTATTATATTGCATTTTGAATGTAATATGGCAATGGAATGTACTAAATGGGTTTAGTTTTCACAGATATTAATCTATGCAATTTCGGCAATAAAAATGTAAATTTTTCTAAAAAGGAAACAAATTAGTTGTTCATTTTATGAGACCTGTCCTATTGTCTCTTGTATATTTAGTATTGCTTTTTAATAAAGAAAAAGTACTTATTATCCGAATACTAGATTAATCGATGGAATAATTGGTAGAATACTCGATTACTAAAATAATCGATAGCTACAGCTCTAATGGTTTCCCATTTGTTTTTTTTGTTTTTTTGTTTCCCAAGGGAGACATGAATAATGAGGGGAAAGGGCAGATGGACAGAAGTAGTATGAAAGAAGAGGCAGCAGTGCCCCTGACAAACAAGCCTTAACTCAACCTGTAAAAATAGAAAAGGAGGTGAGAGGCATTTGATGGGATATGTTATTCCCACTTACAAACTTTGATGATTTATGCCTGAGGAAATGTTTATACATTGACAGCATGTAAGAATGAGGTAGAGAGGAGCGAAAGAGAACGTATCTATCACTTTGTAAATGTAAATCTCTGTAAATACTTTTCTGCAGGTCAATGATTGAATGCTCATTAAACTGTGAGGGGATTGTATTGTTTCCCTGTGGTAGCGATTGTGTCCAAGCAAATAGAGTTCCATTGTTCGAGTATAAACTCAATTTTCATGCGGACATGGTTTTCATTTATAATGCAAACTTGTCTGTTGAGATATGGGATGGAGTTTTCAGTGGAAAGCATGGCTCTATTTATGTAACATAGACTCATTATTGCAAATACCTTGATCAAAGGCTTAAAGCTCAGATTTTGGAGAAATCCCCTCTATGGTAAGTCATCGTTTCCATGGAGACTAAAATATTTCCGCCATACTCACTCTAAGCTGTTTCTTACTTCATGGCTCTTTTGTATGTCCCCTATGTCTCCTTTAAAGAGGAGACCCAGATCAGAACAGGTTTTAAAAATCTTTTTTTTTGCATAGCATAACAACTTAAAATTACACAACAGTAAACATGGGTGGCAAATATTTTAGCATCATAATTAACCAATATTATTGAAGGAAAATCATCTTTAAGACAACAGCAGATAAAGACAGAAGCAGCTATGGATAGATGTGACAGTCCATATACTGTACATTGATCCAAGTTAGATCCAAAAATGAAAAATCTTTCTTTTTTATTTCGGTAACCTCATGTCATTGCAAACCTGTATGACTTATGACTTATTCTGCAAGAACACAAAATATATTTTGAAGAACATTTGTAACCAAACAACACTTGGCCCTGAGTGACATTCATTGTATAGACACAAAACCACTGAGACATTTCTCAAAATATCCTCTTGTGTGTTCCACAGAAGAAAGTCATATTCAGGTTTTGAACGACATGAGGGTGAATTAATGATGGCAGATTTTATTTTTAGATGGACTGTCCCTCTAAGTGCTGAATCTGTGATTTTTTTTTATTTGGTATTTGATGTGACTAAAAATAATATTCAACCAGAGTTCACATATTTCTCACAGGACTTTTTTGTTGTTGTTTATTGTGTAAAATAGAATGTAAGAAACGCCTGTGTAGCAAATAGTTTCCTAGAACTGGAGGGATTTAGGACTTGTTGATACAGATTTTTGCAATCATAATGTTGGTGGAAACTAGCAGTATTATTGTGCTGCTCTCACAGCTCTCTGAATTGTTTCATATGTTTGATCCGGGGCTTTCCTCTGTTACCTACTAGATGATGATGTCATCAGTAATAGTGCTGTGGGTTTTTAAACAATGACTTCAGCTGGAGGTGAAGGCAACAGCCATGAGTAGCTCTTCTGTTTAAATCAACGTGAAAGATGTTTTGGGTCCAAGTTGTGTGTGTATATTAATGTTGACATATAAGCCCAAATATTTCCAGTATTATGTTTGAAATATCACATTTTTGGCTACATTTATGGTCAAGGTCCTGCAGAGAATTGTTTTTCTGATTTTTTTTTCATTTGTCATTTTAGACAGTGAAATCTTGTTGATTTTGCCTCCAACAAGACTGCTGGGTAGAAAGTCTTGATTGTGGATGTTCACTAAACTTTTGCTCTGTCTTGGCGTGAAGGCTTCTGCGACCCAACTCCGTTTAACGGTGTAGTGTCACAGCCAGCATTACATAGTAAATGACCTTGTTTCTCTGTCAGTTGTATGTTTAAATATGGTATTAACATTTATTCTGGGTGATCTGGTCACAGTTGGACCAAATACAGGTAAACTGCTTTAATTGCTCCACACACATTTGACTTGAAGGTTTAAAAATATACCAGATTGTGACCACCTCATTGCATTGTTGTGTGCATGCTAATGTGTCCTCCTGATGCATCCAGGACAACAATGAAAGGCCAGCTTCTCTGCACACAAATGGATATCAATACCAGATGGAAACAGATAAAAATAAATCAGATTAGTAGATCAGAATGGGGAAATTAGGAAAAATGGAGTTTGAGAGACAAAGAAAAGTGATATGGAGGACAGCTGAATAAAACAAGAAGGCAGATAGACCATAAGACTGAGGACAATGAGAGAGATAATGAGGTAATACAGTTCACGCATTGTGAACCTCATTGTTTTTGTGTATGTTGATTCAGTTTGTATGTGTGTATGTAGACATAAAAGTGTTTCCTGCATCATTATTTAATAGCAACAAAAAACTTTTTTGGGATTTTGGGATCTAAGTAATGATATAAAAGCATTATTGTGGCTATTAAAATACATAGGGTCAGAGAAAGGGCTTTTTAGTTCAGTGGCTATTGTACAGTGCAGTTCATAAACCTCCTAACCTCCTGCTACTTGCAAATCAAAAGTTTAAGTGTTTTTTATGGATCACTTAAACAATGTTTGTTTGTGTCAGTCTGTATGTGTGATTTAGAGGCATTATGTTATATGCAGACTAAACTTAATGACGTAGACAATTCTGGCCGTTTTAGTCTATATACACAGATACATGGACACTATTGTAGCAAATAGTCATTAATTTAGAGATGGATTAAAAAAATACCAATATATTCAAAATTGTACATTTGGATTTTACCCGGATTCCCATCAATTTAACAGCAGTCGAATAAATACACAAGCTCCACAATGACACCAATCAATACAACGATCTCTGTAAGTGTGTGTGGGGTGCTTTATACATTCTTTATAGTTGGGGGAGGATAATTTTCACTTGAAAAAATTAACAGAAGTACATCAGTGTGCGTAAGCGTTACATGGACCAGCCTGTTTTACGTTTATGATTTGACCTAAAGACGGGAAAAAAAACATAAGGATTATCTGATTGCTTTACTGCTTAAACATTAATAAAATGTATTATTCACAAACGGTATTGGAGATTATAGTGTTTGTTCAATCATCTAGATCCATTCACGTAGAAGCTGACTATTTCCTACAAAGAAAATAGCTGCCCAGGGCTGTTAGGAAGATGGCCGCCAAGTGAACTGACTTCGCCTAAAGGGACTTTGATTAATGCACGATTCCTTCTGGTCGATAAGACTACAGTGTATGTATTCAGTATGGTGACTGAATAATAATCACGGGCAGGATGGAGGTCAGTTTGTAGCAGTAACAGGAGGATGAGAGTAACATGGACAACTTGCGTGAGATAGGGATGATGAAGAGTAAGTCCCGTACGTGAGCTGGGTCCAATATTAACACTTGCCAAATGTTAACATTTTACTGGGCTTGTAGATCAAGTGGAGTTATTCTGCATCTTTTAAAAATAGTATTACAAGAAATCAGCTATAGTGTAGAAATGTTTTATTTGTCAATAAAATGTATTAAAAATACTCTTTAGTGCTGAAAATGTTGCATATGTGGCATGCCTGCTTATTCATATTTATGGCTGCTTTTTTATTCAACTTCTTCTATTTGCATGTTTTACTAAAAATTAATTTTAGACCATATAAACCAAGACGTAAACAACACTGGACCAGAGGCACTTCCTGTTTCAGTTTTTTTCTTAGTTCTTTGTCAGCCGCCATTAGGGATGGGCGATATTATATCGTTTGCGATATACCGGTAGAAATTCCCCACACGATAGGAATTAGTCTTCCCGCGATATAAACGATAAATTCTAGTTGATGACGTCATCCCCTCTCTTTGTAGATATCTTTGTGAGACCCATTCACAGCTCACATGTGAAGTGAAAACGGGTATAGCGGAGGGCGGACGTGAAGCTGAGAAAGAGTTTGCACTAAAGCTCTAAATCTCGTTTAGGTTGGCACTGTAGATGCGTCCGAGTTAATGTTTAGTTTCACTTTCGTTTTATTTAATTCGTTTGTTAAGTATTCGTTGATAGTCATAATGCGTTACACCACAACATTTAGTTTGGCTAAAAGAATTTATTTAAACATTTGTTAGATGTTATGCGCGCTGCCAAATTGTTTAGTATGATTTCTTGCCTGTTATATACAGGATGAACGGAGCGTCCCGTGCGCAGCTCGCGCCCACATGTGCTTTCATAGCGACACAGCGCTGCACAGCACTGCTGCCTGTTTACATACAGTACAAATGCGAGTTTGTATTACGTTATTTTAAATACGTTTATGAGCGTATAAAAGCATGGATTATTTAATTAGATTTCTTTTATCTGCATTTTTCTGTTCTCTTTCTGTAGCGCGAGTCATAGACAGATTCAGTGTATGTTGCTGTGAGAAGAGAAGGTTCACACAGTTCAAGAGAGAGTGATTGACAGCGTGATGCGATCGATCGTTTCCACCCAACAATAGAATATATACAGTTTTAGGTATGACATGATGTGTTTATTGAGCTTTAGTTCATTTAACTTTTCTTTACTAAACCTTTTGAAGTCGAATCTCACTATTAATTTTATATTTACAAAAATACTGTAGGTATATTTTAGGAGCTGTTTGATTTGGGGTAAGTTTTACTTTTTGATAATATTTGTTTTTCTGAGGGTCTAGACTACATGCAGCTACTATCACTTGACGCAAAAAACAGCGGTGGATGACATTATGGATATATCGTCATTTTTATCGTTATCGCAAGAAATACCAGGAATTATCGTGATAAAGTTTTAGGCCATATCGCCCATCCCTAGCGCCAGAGTGCTCGAAAGGAGGGGTTGGAGTAGGGTTGGGGAATCGTTTCAATTTTATCGATTCCAAATTTGATTCTGCTTATCGATTTCGATTCTTATCGATTCCCAGTTTCGATTCCACAGTTGAAGTAAAACATTTAGATATCAACCCTGTATGGTCATTTAGCCTGCTTATTGACTTGTTTGCAAAATATATTTATATATTTATGAGCACCGTTTTGTGTATATTTACACATAGAAACACACCTTTTCTGATTTATTACAATTTGTATTATCATAGTTGAACTACATCATGGTTAAACTGCAGTTACTATAATGCAACTATGGTTAATTTGTGATTCCTGTGCTTTAATGCAAATTCTATAGCTAAACTATGCTTACTATAGTAAAAAAATTATAATTTTCATAAGGGCTTTTATTGAGATATCAGCAGATCATGCAACACGTACTTTTCTGAAAATATGCACACAGGAATTGATAAGAGGAATTAAAATTTTAATCTCAAGTATCCGATTCCTATTCCTTTCGATTCCAATCCAATTCCTAGCCTTTCGATTCCGATTCCAAATTGGAATTGATTTTCGATTCCCAACCCTAGGGTGGAGTGGAGTGAGCCGTTGGTTGCAATTTACAACTTCACCGCTAGATGCCGCTAAATTTTAACACTGGACCTTTAATTATTTGTGAAAAAGCTAAAAGACTGAAACAAGAAGTGCCTCTGGACCAGTATTGTTTACATCTTGTATAATAGTCTCTATAAAGTTAAATCTAGGTTGTTATTTTCTGGGCGTACATGGCTAAAGTGCCATTATGTTTTTATACTAAACTTAAATTTTAGTATAAAATAGAGAATGTTTAATACATTTTACACAATATAAAATTTAAACAATTGTAGTAAATTTACATTATAAAAAAATCATTTTGTGTAAATGACAATCGAGTTTTGGGCCCTTTACACCGAAAACTGCTGCCTTGAGGTATATGAAAGTCGCCTTGAAAAAGTGGGTGAATGGCTCATAAGCGCAGGGTTTGGAGGAAAAAATATATGTCTGTGATTTGATTTCACAGTTCAGCTGAGGCACTAACAATCCAGAAAACATGTTCTGCATAACCCCAAAATCCTGTTGCATGGAGAAGAGGGTGAAGGGGAGATGTAGAGGATGGATGGATGAATTTAGCAGTGACACACAGGCTCAGAGGTGAATAAGGGAATAAGGAGAGCTCAGAGAAAGAGGGGATTGGATTGGGGGAAGGGCTCCTGGTCCTAAATCTAGTCCGATTCACAAATGGACACAAACACACAGCATGATGCATTTGTCCATTAACAGCATCTGTTTTAAGACCATTACTGTGCGTTTGCATGCGTATTCGAAGATTATTAACGTGTAATACAGGGCCTTTTTTGTGTAACGTGGATGTATGTAAATGCATGTGAGTGTGTGTATTCTGAGTTGAGCAGTCTGCCTCTTTACCCTCCAGTCATTTACAATTTCTGCATGGTTTCATGAATGTGCTCCAGTGTGTGCGTATATGTGTGTTTACATAGATGTACACAAGAGAGCGAGGGCTAGATTTAATTTGACCTCACCTTTTTAAATATACACTGTTATTTTCGCTCGTGCTTTCTTCTCTCCGAGTTTAAAAATGACTTCTCTGCTGTCCTTTTTTCATAACAGTACATTACCATTCATAGAAATGGTGGGGAATATTATTATAACATTCATTTATAGAAATGCCCCGTGGCGCGCTTGTGCTGACATTTTCCTCTTGCCTCTGGAATACCGCTGTCAGCTCTCTGTTGTCTTATAAATGGACTTATAAAGAGAGCTTTAGAAGCAGTCTGAATGCATGGCACATTTATGTGAATTATGCTATTTAAATGTTCTGCCTGAACAAACTCCCTTAGCTGGACATAAAAAAGACATAAGGCATGACACATGTGCATCTTATGCTTTCAAGTGTATTGACAGTGAAACTAGTTATTTGTATTGCTTCGAATTACTTTCTCTTGGTTTGTAATGGATTCTTATGGAAATGAACAACACTGACGTTTTAGGAATGCAGCAAAGTGGCAGTGTGAATTTTCTCTCACATTTCATTTCGGTTTATGTGCTGTAAAAACGATTAACGTGTGAAAAAACATGGGATTATGTTAACATTTAAACATGCAGATGCTTTCAGAGCGACTTTCAGTACGTTCAAGGTATACATTAATGTGGGTTTTCTCTGGGATCAAACCCATGACCTTTGCAATGCAAGCGCAATGCTCTACTAATCGATTTACTGGAATGATAATAAAAATAAAAATTTTCCACTATTACCGTTGTTGCTATTATTGTCCCACATTGGTTATTCACTTACAACTTCACCCAAAGCTTCAGAATGGCACAGCAGTTTGTCTGTTTAATTAACATTGTCTCTGAGGAGATTCAGCGTATTAGACATCAGTGGAACACAACAAATACCAAACATATATAACCGCTGTGTGTGTGTGACTTGGAAAACTCCCTTAAGGGATCAATTTGCCCCCAAATTAGGCAAACCGAGCAGATGTCCACACACATAATGTTAAGATCTTAAATTATCCTTAATTAGAACATCCACTATAACACCTCTCACTCCTTATCTACCACACTCACTCAAACACACAAACGAATACATTTACACACACAAACAGGCAGATTAGTGACAAAGTTGCTCATTTTTTTCTATAGACATTTGTGTTATAAGGGTGACTCAAGTGCCTCTCCTTAATATTCAGATTATTCTCTACTGTATGTATCTTGTTAGCTTTATTTTGCGCATTTACATTCTCACATTAATTTTCTCCCCTCACTCTTGCTGCCAGTCCTCTTTATCTGACCTTCCAGCACGCCCACCCCCAGTCCTTCACATGTGTGCTCAATATTTCTGTCATTACATTCTTTCTCTCTTTAACATCTTTATACTTTCACCAGGTCTATGTATATTTTTGCTTTAAAGCTTTTCTGTAATTCAAGCTGTCAGCTGTCAGTATGAAAACAGTCTATCTCAAAAATGCATTTAGCTGACTCAAACATTACCATTTATGAGGTATGTTCATGATCTAATCCACAGTTATGTTTTCCCCTGAAGGTGTTTTGATTAATCTTCTAGTTTTAGCTTTGAGAGGGCTGCTATAGTCAACATGTGCCTAATATCTCTCCTCATTTCATACCCTATAAGTATAAATGTCATTTCCTGCTGGGGGGTTACTATTTCTTACCTTCTAGCTCATCTATAAGTGTCTGGCTTTCTAACCGCCATTTTTTGATGAATTTGTAAAAGTTTAAAGCTGACAGTGTTGTATATGACAAAAAGATACATGTCTTTGTGATAAGAAAGAAAGAATGCTCTTATCTATTGTACTTGTACTCCTGAATAATAAAAGGCCGGCTTGCTGGACTTGCAAATCTTTGGATTGATACAGTGGATCTTCAAACTGAGCACTGAGGTCAGCGTTGTTGGATGTTTTAACCATAGACATAAGAAATACCTAGACCGCTCGTTGGTTGCTGGATCGTACCTCAACGGTGTGGCAACCTTCAACTACAAACGCATGCAAGTGAATGGCGGTGCTGCGGTTTTTCTGGATAAAACGCAATTTCTCAACCTATTTCAATACTTTACGACTTATGTGGAGTACAGGAACGTTTCGGCTCCAGTTATCAACGGTTAGAGTTAAAAAAAAATATTGTCATAAGGAATTGTTAAAACTCACGCTTGTAAAGCAAATTTTTGTTTAATAATTGTGCAAACATCGCTAATGTGATATAATTTAAGGTAAATGAAATGCACATGATCAAAACATAGTTCGTTCACTTTGAAATATTAGGAAAAAATGAAATGATGAGTCTCATTGATTATGTTATGCTATATCACACTATTTATAATGTACAATTGTGTTATGTGTATTACAAATATCACATAAATGTTTTACTTCTGTAATTGTTTTACTGAATCCATCAGGGATAACTTTTATCTTTAAAATTTTAAAGTGTATGTTAACGAGCTCCAGCTTCTGACCTGGAGCTCAAGAAAAGCTAAAATGATGACAGGAAAAGCTATTTCCCCAATGAAAAACTTAAATTCAAGAAAGTAAATAAATAATATTTCATTGGATGTTTTGTTCGACGGTTCAAATTAAATGATTCTCCATACCATCTCTACATGTCTGTGTTTTATTCTCGATTAATACTTGAACATATGGTTATTTTCATTTATTTTGCTGTTGTTTCTCTTGCAGAACATATCACCCAACATGTTCTATCTAGTGTATTTCCAAGAAAAACAGGCACTATTAATGTATGTTTAGCAATTTTCTATTTGATTAATTTTTGTAAGTCTAAATATTGAGATTTTAAGCATCTAGAAACATGTGCTGCACGTATATCCTAAACCATTGACATGTGTTAAGAAATGTAAAAATTATTGTGCTTTTAATGCTGAAAAAATGCAGCTCCCCAGTTTACTTGCATTTGTTTACATGCTACTCTTGCCACGACTAATATGGCAGCGCAGTTGACGTATCGCAGCAGCTGACCAAAGTGGTTGTCTGTGGTTGTAACAGCATTAAATGAGTCCTAAAACTTTGATATTAAAAATGTTGGCCTTTATTGCTGATGAAAGTCACTCAAAACACGTTTCGTTTAAGCGTAAGTAGAATGTGAAGCGGGCCTAAATATCTTAACTGAGATTACATGTTTAGTATGCAAAGGGTTTAGAGAATAAGGAAACATCGATTCATCACTTCACAGGAAGTGGAGAGGAAAAATCATCAGACTGTTATTGCCGCCGCAACACCAGTCAGAAGACATGATGGAGTTAACATGCGTGTAATCATAAATTGTTTTTTTTCTAGTGGTGAGAAGCAGCTGAGGTTCTGTCATTTTGTATTTTATGTTATTTACGTCAGTAATGTTGTTGTCTGTGCATAAGCATACAAGATGAAACCGCTATGAACATTTGTTAAGAACACATATTCACATCAAACCACATCAAGATTTATTTTAATATTGCATGACAGTTACAGTAGAGCTTTAAATCTCTTAAAACTCAATTCATTGCTATTTTCTAATAGTCAAGATTATGATTGTGATGTGACATAACGTACACTTACCTAAAATGCACTTACTTTTAAATTCATATATACTGTATATATAAATTGTGGGTTTTTTTGTGCATTCCAAGTTATATCAATCAAACTGCAGTTGGGTTATTTTGATTAAGTAATAATAATTTAAAGAAAAAAAACAGCTAAACATCACAATAAAACACAAAAAAAACATGATAACATAATTAAAATCACAATTTTTTTATTATTATCTGTTTTTGCAAATAAACTTCATTTATGAATATGTAAGTAAAAAACGTTACATACTTATTTATTTATACTATATCATAATCTGCACAACCATGTTGCCTTTATGATGTTGATGAGCTCTGAAAACTGTGTAGGAACCGTTACAGATGAGGTTGTTTCAAATTGTTGTATTCCAAAGATTTTAGGAATTTAGGAACCCTACTGCTAACACCTTATGAAATAAACTGGGGATCAGTTACTGCCTGTAGCTATGACATTAAAGGTCTGCTGTTGTGTGTCTGCATTTAGTTACCACACATTAATGCTTTAATTAATCTTTGGGTTAATACCACACTAATGACCTATAATTAGACACTATAGTTTTAACATCCTGCCTCTAAGACACTTTATGGCTTTACTGCTATGTGATGTGGGTTTTGTCAGAGATTACAACTAAGTGTATGGTGCATGGTAATCAGCTTCTGCTGCTTTTTGTCCATTAAATAGACCTTTTTGCTAGAAAACTAAAGCAAGATACCATACCAGTTTAATAAGAAATGTTGTTAAGTATTTGTTTATTGGCACAATGTAAATGCAAAGTTTTAATGAATATGTGGAATTTTTTAATTCCTGTGCTGCCTCATAGACATGGCCTTCAAAATAAATTAAATTGATGATAAAATCCCAATTTTAATATTAATTTGACAACAAACATTTTAATCTGTAAATGTAATACACGCTTCCCAGTTTGTTCTTCACAGCGCTGTGTGTCTTTTATCAGTAATTAAATATCCGCCCTTTTACCACTAATTAAAAAGTGTTAGATACACGGAAGCCTGGGGAGGTAGAGGTATGACAACCTTTCTCTCTCTTTTTCTCTCTCTCTCTCTTCGTTATGTATTTAACAGGGTTTGTATCTGAGTGGCTGTGTATTCATGACACTTTATAAATGCCTGAAGTATCGCTCTACTCCAACTCCTCACTATACATGCATAATCATATGCAAAGTGTTTCCCTCTGATAACAATTCATTGTACATTCAAGCCGAATCTCAACCAGATTCCACAGCAGCAGTCATTTATCAAAATAACATATAGGGTAATAGTTCACCTTGGCTGCTTGGAAACACAATTGAGATTATGTCGTGGTCAAAATGCATTGAAGGCTGTACAAATAAATTTACAGCTCAGTATTGTGCATATTAAATACGTAATATATACATTTTGTGAAAAAATGCATATTGCATGCAAGATTAGGTATTTTAATTGTATAAACATAACTAGATTTTATATTTATATTTTGATATCATGTACAGTTCTTGTTGTGTATAAATGTGTATTGACCACTTCGGAAAATATAAACAAGACTGGTCCAACACTCGTCCAGAAGAACTTCCTGTTTCAGATTTTCAACACTGCACAACTGTTTGAACAAAATACAGCCAAAAGAATATTTATAACTGAATAAAAATGTTTAATGAAGAGATTGTCAGGGTCCTGTCCTTCCTATTCGGAGTTTTCATGTCTTGTGGACAGGGTCGTGACAGTACCATGTCTTGTGTGTATATGTTTTGTCTTGTGTGGAGACACGTGGAGGTTTGTTGTGACATTTCGCCGCGTGTCCTCCTGTCTTTCGTTTAACTCCGCCCCCTTGTTTCTCCGTTAGTGTTTCATCTCCCTCACCTGTCCCAATCATCTTCCCGCCAGTTCCCATTTATGTTAAGTCTTGTCACCTGCCCGTCACCATCCCTGTCATATTATCCTTCATTAGTTTTCCCCTTTATAAGTCCTGTCTTTATTCCCAGTCCTTGTCAGTTCATTGTGTATATTATTGTATGCGTGCTCCTTGTTCCATGTCCTTGTTCTTTATTCATCGTGGATTACGTGTTTCCATGGACTATTATTTCGTGTTTGGATTTATTATTTGGACTATTCTTTGTGTGTACATTATTCCCCATTCGGGAAGGATTTTAGTTTGACTTCTTATTTTAGTTTCTGTGTGTTTTCCCCATCGTGGGTTTTTTGTTCCTGTTGTTATTATTAAAGTAATTTGTGTTAACCCTTCACCTGCCTGCGCTTGGGTTCTGTCTCCCCTCATTCGTGACAGAGATTTAATCATATACAGTGCCGATCCTATGTCTGGGGGCCCGAAACAAACCTTTGCGAGGTGGCCTTTGTCATAATAGTTTAATATAGATATAAACATAACTGTAACTATAAGAAATCAAAATAATAAATCAATTAACACACTTAAAGAATGAAGACAAAAAAAACATGAAACTGAATAAATAAGTAAAACTGAATCCAAATTTTGATTAAAGTAAAGTAATGCATGGCTTTGGAACCATCTAGCTGTCAAAAAAGGAATATAACACGCAAATGCTGTGTTGTTTTTACTAACAAAATGAGAGGTTGAATAAAAAAATAAAGCATGATAAATATAGTTTACTCAAGAAAGCTAAGCATACGAATCAATAATTCTACGTGATGGGTAATGGGCATTGTTTTTTTAAATACATTCATGAGTCATCATAACTGAACTGGATTTTGATTTTGATTTTAAGCCGCTTTAAAACACATAAGAGTGTTTTCGTTGTTGATGTGTAATGACACATACTAAAAATGACATTTTCATGGGCAAACGAAACTTGAAATTTGGAAATATGTACTGGAGAATTGTATTTTTATTGCCAAACCAAATAAGACTTTAAAATACTGCAAAAACACATGCCTTCTTGATCTTTTTCTTTTGAGTTTTTTTTTTTTTTGCTTTTCTCTGCTCCAGACCGATAGCTCCATTTTAAACGTGCATGTCATTACATGTCACAACACTGCATGATGACCGAATACGTAACAGTTATTAATGATTAAAAAAGGACATTTTCAAATGACTCATCTAAAGTTGAAGCCACATGTTTGCAAGTTAAAAATATTTTTTTTTTTAGGTTATAGTGATTTTGATTCGTGGGCCCCCTGGTGGTGCAGGGACGTAACTTGCGTACTTTGCTAATAGGAAGGATCAGCTCTGATCATATAAGTAAAATGAAATAACTAAATGAAAAAATGAAACCGGAAGTGCTTCTGGACCAGCCCAGAGGAAACATTTTTTGCTCATTGGTTGCTTTTTCTAAGCTCAGGAGAAATAGTTGTGATTCTCCTAAGTTTCTTGATTATATGTCAGCAGTTTATCAGAAATTTCTCTTTAAATTCCTTAAAAGAAACAAAAATAGACGCAAATGAGAGATGTCTAAGAGAGTCAAAACTGAGATTGTGGTGAGAGAAGCTTGGGAAATCTCTTTATTGTCTAATATAGGTATCAGCTTTGTATTGTTTCTCCTAAAATCCATTAGGATAAATAAAAGTAGACACAAGCGAGACATGAGAAAGTCATGAAAAGAAGAAAAACTGGAGAACTTTTATTGTTGTGTTTTTTTATGAAGATGATGATATTGTTTTTCACATTCATTGGACATGACCGTTGGATGAGAGACAGGAAGGGAAGAGGAGAGTACCTTTAGCTGGGATTCGAACTTGTGCTGCCTGAGGTGCTGTTGTGCTTCGATGTTGATGTGCTGCCCACAAGGCTATGTTTCTGACAGGGATTTACCTTAGTTCAGGATACTCAGTGCTGATTATTCTCTTACATGTCTCATTTATGTATCAGCTTTGTCTTCAGGTGCCAGCTGCATATAATTAGTTGAATAGTAGTTACTTAAGAACAAGTAGTCGTTGCCCTAGTAAAGAAAACAATTTATTTAAAATACATTTATTTCATACCAAGTATAGTTTAAATGTATTAACCTATTTACTGACATGACCTACTGATATAAAATTATAATTAAACTTTATTTGGAGTACTACTTATACACAATGCACATTTCTTCATATTAAGCCTGTGTTTTAATAAAAATGTGTTCTAATATCTCTTTTGATAAGGATTTTATGATTTTTTAATAAAATCAATCTTTCAATGCAAGATATTTAAAGTGTACCTGAAGTATACTTGCAATAGTTCCACTTTAGCACAATCAAATACACTTAAATGTATCTTTAGTTGGACTTCAACACTATTTCTGAACAATTAAAGTATATTAAGTACAACATTTGTTGTTCCCATTTAGCAGACTTAAGTATACCAATTTAGTATACAACAAATACAATCGCAGTGTATTTTCATTAAGTACATACGTAATATGTAAATGTATTGCAGTATACTTAGCATGAAATAAATATATTTCAAATACATTTTAATATATTTATTTTTCACTAGGGTAACCAAAGGGCAATCAGTCTATACCAGGCTTAAAAAAATGATGACTAACTTTTAAAAGTAGTCTAAGAAGTTTTTGCAACCAGCCCCAGATATCTTAAATTTCATTTTAGGAGAAATGTGTTCAATTAAAATGTTTTACTAATATTGTTAATATAGAAACTATCATTTAAATAGCATGATACGTTTCAGAATATCAAGGCTGACTCGTTTAAATTTATCTTCAAAGCCCAGCATTGTATATGGAGTGCATATTCCAATCAAGGAATTCAATATGATTGAGTCAAACTGAATAATTACTGTCCAATCTGCAAGAATGACAAAATACAAAAGTGATTTGGAGTTGTTCCCTGGCCTGTGTCCCCTGAAGTTGGCTGATGCTCTTTTTGAGAAGCAACTGAAGCGTGAAATTCCCAGATAACTCGACAAACATTCAAGAAAGGTAATGTAAAAAATATAATATATAATATTTAAACTAAATATATGAAAATAGTAAAGAATAATAAAAATAAGATTAATAAGGATAAGAAATTAAATACAAAACAAATGTCTATACTCCCAAATCAGAATCGAACAGTACAGAGACAGCTTTGATCAGAGTTACAAATGATCTGCTATTGGCGTCTGACCGAGGTTGTATCTCGTTATTGGTGCTGCTAGACCTTAGTGCTGCATTCGACGCCATTGACCACAGCACACTCCTACATAGACTCGAAAGTTACGTCGGCATTAAAGGAATAGCTTTGAAATGGTTTAAATCTTATTTATCCGACCGTTTTCAATTTGTAGCAATAAACAATGAGGTGTCACGCAAATCGCAAGTCCAGTACGGTGTACCACAGGGCTCAGTCTTAGGCCTCTGCTCTTCGCATTATACATGCTACCTCTAGGAGATATAATAAAGCGACACAGAGTTAGCTTTCACTGTTATGCTGATGAGACTCAACTTTATATTTCCTCGAAGCCTCATGAAACACAGCAGTTCCATCGAATAATGGAATGCATAGTCGATATAAAAAACTGGATGAGTAACAACTTTTTATTACTGCCATACGTAACAACCAAGAATACTGCTTAACTTATGATGGATGTTCCATAAAACCCTCGTCGTCAGCTAAGATTCTTGGCGTTCTATTCGATAGTAATCTTTCATTTGAGAGCCACGTCGTCAACACCTGTAAAATTGCGTTTTTCCATTTTAAGAATATATCTAAACTACGTCATATGCTGTCACTGTCAGATGCAGAGAAGTTAATTCATGCATTCATGACATCAAGACTAGATTACTGTAATGCACTGTTAGGTGGTTGCCCTGCAGGCTTATTACAAAAACTCCAACTGGTCCAAAACGCGGCAGCTCGAGTTCTTACACACACAAAAAAGTATGAACATATTAGCCCGGTTCTGTCAACCTTGCACTGGTTACCTATAAAGCGTCGCGTTAACTTTAAAATCTTGCTTATTACCTATAAAGCCCTACATGGTTTAGCTCCTCGGTACTTGAGTGAACTCCTCTTGTATTACAGTCCTTCACGTGCATTACGCTCTCAGGCGTCCTGTCAGTTGGTAATACCTAGAATTTCAAATTCAATTGCAGGTGGTAGATCCTTTTCGTATCTAGCGCCTAAACTTTGGAATAGTCTTCCCTGCACTGTCCGGGAGGCAGACACACTCTGTCAATTTAAATCTAGACTAAAGACGCATCTTTTTAATCTTGCATACACTACACTTCCATAATATAAATCCTCTGAGGGTATAGGCTGCATTAGTTAGATCAACCGGAACCAGGAACACTTCCAACAACAACTGATGTACTTGTTGCATCAAAGAGTGCAGAACCGTACTCTACTCTCAGCCAGTCTTGTTTCATTGTTCCAGCACAGTGAGCAGGATGCAGTTCATGCCCAGACCTGATGGTAGAGTGGAGAATGGGAAGCGGTGACCTAACGTCTTCACTACAAATTTCAAATGCTATAAGATTATTAATGATAATCTTAAAACTATAATTTACCTTATTAGTAAGTTTATTTATTTTTATTTAGCCTTGTTGTGCAAGCACTGTCGGCTTGTGCAGAGGCAGCAGCTTTTGCCAGAGGGAAACTGGAATCCCCTGGTTGGGCCTGGGTTCTCCTGAAGTTTTTTTTCTCAATTGGAGTTTTGGGTTCCTCGCCACCGTTTGCATACTGTTTTGCACTATTTGCCTGTCCGGAGGGGGAGCTGCTTTAGAATTTTAAAGTTTTACTTATTTAATATTTACTTAATTAAAAAGAGATTTCAGTAACATCTCACACTGTGCTCAGCTTATTCTCCTTAGCTAGAGACTCTAACATCCTCACATTTATCTCCTCTAAAGTTTCATAAGAGATCTCCATAACATCTCACACTGTGCTCAGATTATTCTCCTTAGCTAGAGACTCTAACATCCTCACATTTATCTCCTCTAAAGTTTCATAAGAGATCTCAGTAACATCTCACACTGTGCTCAGATTATTCTCCTTAGCTAGAGACTCTAACATCCTCACATTTATCTCCTCTAAAGTTTCATAAGAGATCTCAGTAACATCTCACACTGTGCTCAGATTATTCTCCTTAGCTAGAGACTCTAACATCCTCACATTTATCTCCTCTAAAGTTTCATAAGAGATCTCAGTAACATCTCACACTGTGCTCAGATTATTCTCCTTAGCTAGAGACTCTAACATTCTCACATTTATCTCCTCTAAAGTTTCATTAGAGACTCTAACATTCTCACATTTATAAATCTGAGAGTGTTAGAGTTTCTAGCTAAGGAGAAAAGTCTGAGCACAGTGTGAGATGTTATGAAAATCTCGTATGAAACTTTGAGGAGATAATTGATAAAAGATCTCTTCTGAATTTCAGTGGAGACAAACATGAGAGAATGACATTTTTGTCTCAGGAGAAACATGTGAGAAGCATGAGATTTAATATTATGTCTCAATTTGATGTTCACGCGATCTCATTTCTGTCTAGGATAAAGATGTGAGATGAGAAGGAGATCTCATATTTGATTTTCCTTTCCTCTGGGAGTGTTTACATTTTTGCAAAGTGGTCTATACAGTTTAGGGTTAGTTTAGTAATTTGGTTTATTTACACTAGCATCCTGGCTAGACATAAAGTTTAGGGATAAAATTTCATCAAAATGTTTAAGAAGAGCAGTGCTTTTCAGATGTCCTGTTTGTTGCCATGTATGTGATTTGTGCACCGTATTGAATGTTGTTTTACAAGAGTCTTAATGTATTTGAAAACGTTTAATGCAGTTAATGCTGCTATAGAAGCACACATAGAATTTACATGCACACAAAGCAACAGTCTTTAAAATGCAGAACCAGATCTATATCTTGCTGGATAAAAAAAAATACGCAGGACCATTCTGAGTTTCTGTCATAAATGAACTTATCATACTTCATTTTGAAGCAACAGCAGTAAACTTTAATCTTTAATGTTAAATTCCATCCGGCCGTAATCTACAACAGATTGCCTCCATAACAAATCCTAATTACTGGAGAAATTGTTTTCATTGAATGTGCCAGCACCAAAACTTCTCTCTCTCGCTCTCTCTCTCAACTAATATACTCACATTAAAATGATTGTTCCCTTATCGCATTTAGGGAAAGTGCGTCGAATTTTAATGAGATTTTTCCCACTGACTGTCTGTGGAAGTAGCTGTGAAATCCTGCGATTGTGATCTCGCCTAACTCTTAACTGCAAGAGAAAGGCATAAGGAGAGAGGCGTATAGATAAGAAATGGTTTGGATAAGAATGCAAGAGCTGGAGATCCCTGGAAGCTCTAATTTAAGCCATGACTAAAGATGGGCAGATGAATACAAGAGCAAACATTAAGAAGTTCCCTTCCTTTTAGCAGTGGGTTGTGAAAGAACAGAAGAGAGAAAGAATTGGGCTTTAGAGAGACGAGGCGGTGGGGTTAAGCGATAAGGTTATAGGATAAAGATATTGTATACCCACTTATCTATGACAGTTCACGACGCTCTTCTAGATCAGACAATGAACATGCATATCAGAATGCTCCAACTGAAAATCAGAACGATATGCTCGTCTAGTATCTCCACAAAGCTCTTTCACTATCTGATATCTGCTCAAGTAGACATCTCTACTAAGTTCTCAGACAGTAGTATGTCCGCATTACTGAAGACTCTTATGAAACTTTCAGAGTGCAGATAAATGTGAGAACGCATGTTAGTAGTCTCTAGCTAAGGAGAATAATCTGAGCACAGTGTGAGATGTTATGGAGATCTCTTATGAAACTTTAGAGGAGATAAATGTGAGGATGTTAGAGTCTCTAGCTAAGGAGAATAAGCTGAGCACAGTGTGAGATGTTACTGAAATCTCTTTTTAATTAAGTAAATATTAAATAAGTAAAACTTTAAAATTCTAAAGCAGCTCCCCCTCCGGACAGGCAAATAGTGCAAAACAGTATGCAAACGGTGGCGAGGAACCCAAAACTCCAATTGAGAAAAAAAACTTCAGGAGAACCCAGGCCCAACCAGGGGATTCCAGTTTCCCTCTGGCAAAAGCTGCTGCCTCTGCACAAGCCGACAGTGCTTGCACAACAAGGCTAAATAAAAATAAATAAACTTACTAATAAGGTAAATTATAGTTTTAAGATTATCATTAATAATCTTATAGCATTTGAAATTTGTAGTGAAGACGTTAGGTCACCGCTTCCCATTCTCCACTCTACCATCAGGTCTGGGCATGAACTGCATCCTGCTCACTGTGCTGGAACAATGAAACAAGACTGGCTGAGAGTAGAGTACGGTTCTGCACTCTTTGATGCAACAAGTACATCAGTTGTTGTTGGAAGTGTTCCTGGTTCCGGTTGATCTAACTAATGCAGCCTAAACCCTCAGAGGATTTATATTATGGAAGTGTAGTGAATGCAAGATTAAAAAGATGCGTCTTTAGTCTAGATTTAAAATGACAGAGTGTGTCTGCCTCCCGGACAGTGCAGGGAAGACTATTCCAAAGTTTAGGCGCTAGATACGAAAAGGATCTACCACCTGCAATTGAATTTGAAATTCTAGGTATTACCAACTGACAGGACGCCTGAGAGCGTAATGCACGTGAAGGACTGTAATACAAGAGGAGTTCACTCAAGTACCGAGGAGCTAAACCATGTAGGGCTTTATAGGTAATAAGCAAGATTTTAAAGTTAACGCGACGCTTTATAGGTAACCAGTGCAAGGTTGACAGAACCGGGCTAATATGTTCATACTTTTTTGTACGTGTAAGAACTCGAGCTGCCGCGTTTTGGACCAATTGGAGTTTTTGTAATAAGCCTGCAGGGCAACCACCTAACAGTGCATTACAGTAATCTAGTCTTGATGTCATGAATGCATGAATTAACTTCTCTGCATCTGAGATTGACAGCATATGACGTAGTTTAGATATATTCTTAAAATGGAAAAACGCAATTTTACAGGTGTTGGCGACGTGGCTCTCAAATGACAGATTACTATCGAATAGAACGCCAAGATTCTTTGCTGACGACGAGGGTTTTATGGAACATCCGTCAATAGTTAAACAGTATTCTTGGTTGTTACTTATAGCAGTTTTCGGTCCAATAAGTAACACTTCCGTTTTGTCCGAGTTCAGTAATAAAAAGTTGTTACTCATCCAGTTTTTTATATCGACTATGCATTCCATTATTCGATGGAACTGCTGTGTTTCATGAGGCTTCGAGGAAATATAAAGTTGAGTATCATCAGCATAACAGTGAAAGCTAACTCCGTGTCGCTTTATTATATCTCCTAGAGGTAGCATGTATAATGCGAAGAGCAGAGGCCTAAGACTGAGCCCTGTGGTACACCGTACTGGACTTGCGATTTGCGTGACACCTCATTGTTTATTGCTACAAATTGAAAACGGTCGGATAAATAAGATTTAAACCATTTCAAAGCTATTCCTTTAATGCCGACGTAACTTTCGAGTCTATGTAGGAGTGTGCTGTGGTCAATGGTATCGAATGCAGCACTAAGGTCTAGCAGCACCAATAACGAGATACAACCTCGGTCAGACGCCAATAGCAGATCATTTGTAACTCTGATCAAAGCAGTCTCTGTACTGTTCGATTCTGATTTGGGAGTATAGACATTTGTTTTGTATTTAATTTCTTATCCTTATTCATCTTATTTTTATTATTCTTTACTATTTTCATATATTTAGTTTAAATATTATATATTATATTTTTTACATTACCTTTCTTGAATGTTTGTCGAGTTATCTGGGAATTTCACGCTTCAGTTGCTTCTCAAAAAGAGCATCAGCCAACTTCAGGGGACACAGGCCAGGGAACAACTCCAAATCACTTTTGTATTTTGTCATTCTTGCAGATTGGACAGTAATTATTCAGTTTGACTCAATCATATTGAATTCCTTGATTGGAATATGCACTCCATATACAATGCTGGGCTTTGAAGATAAATTTAAACGAGTCAGCCTTGATATTCTGAAACGTATCATGCTATTTAAATGATAGTTTCTATATTAACAATATTAGTAAAACATTTTAATTGAACACATTTCTCCTAAAATGAAATTTAAGATATCTGGGGCTGGTTGCAAAAACTTCTTAGACTACTTTTAAAAGTTAGTCATCATTTTTTTAAGCCTGGTATAGACTGATTGCCCTTTGGTTACCCTAGTGAAAAATAAATATATTAAAATGTATTTGAAATATATTTATTTCATGCTAAGTATACTGCAATACATTTACATATTACGTATGTACTTAATGAAAATACACTGCGATTGTATTTGTAGTATACTAAATTGGTATACTTAAGTCTGCTAAATGGGAACAACAAATGTTGTACTTAATATACTTTAATTGTTCAGAAATAGTGTTGAAGTCCAACTAAAGATACATTTAAGTGTATTTGATTGTGCTAAAGTGGAACTATTGCAAGTATACTTCAGGTACACTTTAAATATCTTGCATTGAAAGATTGATTTTATTAAAAAATCCTTATCAAAAGAGACATTAGAACACATTTTTATTAAAACACAGGCTTAATATGAAGAAATGTGCATTGTGTATAAGTAGTACTCCAAATAAAGTTTAATTATAATTTTATATCAGTAGGTCATGTCAGTAAATAGGTTAATACATTTAAACTATACTTGGTATGAAATAAATGTATTTTAAATAAATTGTTTTCTTTACTAGGGCAACGACTACTTGTTCTTAAGTAACTACTATTCAACTAATTATATGCAGCTGGCACCGGAAGACAAAGCTGATACATAAATGAGACATGTAAGAGAATAATCAGCACTGAGTATCCTGAACTAAGGTAAATCCCTGTCAGAAACATAGCCTTGTGGGCAGCACATCAACATCGAAGCACAACAGCACCTCAGGCAGCACAAGTTCGAATCCCAGCTAAAGGTACTCTCCTCTTCCCTTCCTGTCTCTCATCCAACGGTCATGTCCAATGAATGTGAAAAACAATATCATCATCTTCATAAAAAAACACAACAATAAAAGTTCTCCAGTTTTTCTTCTTTTCATGACTTTCTCATGTCTCGCTTGTGTCTACTTTTATTTATCCTAATGGATTTTAGGAGAAACAAGACAAAGCTGATACCTATATTAGACAATAAAGAGATTTCCCAAGCTTCTCTCACCACAATCTCAGTTTTGACTCTCTTAGACATCTCTCATTTGCGTCTATTTTTGTTTCTTTTAAGGAATTTAAAGAGAAATTTCTGATAAACTGCTGACATATAATCAAGAAACTTAGGAGAATCACAACTATTTCTCCTGAGCTTAGAAAAAGCAACCAATGAGCAAAAAATGTTTCCTCTGGGCTGGTCCAGAAGCACTTCCGGTTTCATTTTTTCATTTAGTTATTTCATTTTACTTATATGATCAGAGCTGATCCTTCCTATTAGCAAAGTACGCAAGTTACGTCCCTGCACCACCAGGGGGCCCACGAATCAAAATCACTATAACCTAAAAAAAAAAATATTTTTAACTTGCAAACATGTGGCTTCAACTTTAGATGAGTCATTTGAAAATGTCCTTTTTTAATCATTAATAACTGTTACGTATTCGGTCATCATGCAGTGTTGTGACATGTAATGACATGCACGTTTAAAATGGAGCTATCGGTCTGGAGCAGAGAAAAGCAAAAAAAAAAAAAACTCAAAAGAAAAAGATCAAGAAGGCATGTGTTTTTGCAGTATTTTAAAGTCTTATTTGGTTTGGCAATAAAAATACAATTCTCCAGTACATATTTCCAAATTTCAAGTTTCGTTTGCCCATGAAAATGTCATTTTTAGTATGTGTCATTACACATCAACAACGAAAACACTCTTATGTGTTTTAAAGCGGCTTAAAAAAAAAATCAAAATCCAGTTCAGTTATGATGACTCATGAATGTATTTAAAAAAACAATGCCCATTACCCATCACGTAGAATTATTGATTCGTATGCTTAGCTTTCTTGAGTAAACTATATTTATCATGCTTTATTTTTTTATTCAACCTCTCATTTTGTTAGTAAAAACAACACAGCATTTGCGTGTTATATTCCTTTTTTGACAGCTAGATGGTTCCAAAGCCATGCATTACTTTACTTTAATCAAAATTTGGATTCAGTTTTACTTATTTATTCAGTTTCATGTTTTTTTTGTCTTCATTCTTTAAGTGTGTTAATTGATTTATTATTTTGATTTCTTATAGTTACAGTTATGTTTATATCTATATTAAACTATTATGACAAAGGCCACCTCGCAAAGGTTTGTTTCGGGCCCCCAGACATAGGATCGGCACTGTATATGATTAAATCTCTGTCACGAAAGAGGGGAGACAGAACCCAAGCGCAGGCAGGTGAAGGGTTAACACAAATTACTTTAATAATAACAACAGGAACAAAAAACCCACGATGGGGAAAACACACAGAAACTAAAATAAGAAGTCAAACTAAAATCCTTCCCGAATGGGGAATAATGTACACACAAAGAATAGTCCAAATAATAAATCCAAACACGAAATAATAGTCCATGGAAACACGTAATCCAACGATCAGAAGTGAAAGAACATCGAGGACAGTGAACAAGGAGCACGCCATACACTTTACACAATGAAACTGACAGGACTGGAGCAATAAAAAGACAGACTTATAAAGGGGAACTAAGCTAATGAGGTATATTTATACATGCAGGGGATGCTGACGGGCCATCAGGTACAAGACTTAACATAAATGTGACAACTGCGGAAGATGTATTGGGACAGGTGATGGAGAGATGAAACACTAACGAGAGGAAACTAAGGGTGCGGAGATTCAAACTAAAACAGTTAGACACCTACGCGAAATGTCACAACAAACCTCACGTGTCTAAACCACACAATGACAAACATATACACACACGAGACATGGTACGTCACGACCCCTCGTCCACAAGACATAAACAACTTCCCGCCTAATAGAAAGGACAGGACGCCCTGAAACAAAGTACCCCCCGCTCCAAAGGCCGCCGAACACCTCGTAACGAGCCTCAACGCGGGACAACATTCAGCGGACAAACATGACAGAACAAGAAAGATCGACATCACAAGACAAAACAGAACATACTAGGGGCATGTGGCCGACACTGAAAAGCGAACGGGAGTTGCTCGAGGTAACATATCAAAGAAAAACATTAACGGAAGGCAGATGGGTGGGGATGGAAAAAAGCTGCAACACTAAACTGGAGTAGAGCAAGTCGAAGTGAAACACGCGATATAGCACGACCATGGCCGCGCTGTGATTTGACATACGTGGGACTTACATCGAGGCAGACGGAAGGAAACAACAGACCAAGTGGAGATAGTGCAGGAGCCGCTGACAATAAGTTCTCAAGTAGGTGCCCGCCGTGAAGACTGCTCGAGCTGCACACGGTTACTGGAACGGCCGACGCATGATTCTGCCGTAAGGACTGCCGTACGGACAGGACGCCGTCGTATAAGAGAGTGGCGAACCGATCGTACTGCCTGAAGATGCAACAGGATACGACGGCTCCGCAATATAATACGAAGGTCCGCTGACGGGAACACTGGACACCGCGCAACGGCTGGGACTCCGCTGAACACCACTGAACCTAAGGATACACGACCTGGACCTATTCGATGTCTGTACGCGCGAGCCACGGACTGGACCGCTGCTGAGACGTGCTGGAGGAGCCCGGCTCCTGCGGGACCGGCTGGGATCGTCCGGCTGGGACACCGCTGGTACGGCTGGAACCGCTCATCGACCGGCTGGGACGCCGGCTGGATAACCGGCTGGGTTGGGTTCCGTGCCTCCCTCGTCTCTTCTTTTTTAGCCGAGCCACCCTCTGGTGGTCGGCTGGAGGAAGGAGGTGAAGGGCACGGCTGGCTCAGGGTTGGAGGCCTCTGATGAGGACCCCCACGACTCTCGCCTCCCCCTCTTGCCACCGAGGCTGGCTGGAGGTGAGGCTGCAGGGGGTGAGGCGGACGGTGTGGCGACAAACCCCGATCCCAGGGTACGGTCTTCGGGGATTGTCGCCAGCCCCGTGAGAGGCTCCGCCATGGACGATCCCCTGGGCTCCTCACGATCCATCGCGAGCTGGACCTGGTCCACGAAACCAGGGGGTCTCAACCGGCGCATCTCAGCTGGCTCGAAGGGTTCATCGAGGCAGCTGTTGAAGATTACCTTTAATTCTGCCTCGGTGAACCCCGAGTGAGGCGCGGTGGACAGGAAGTCCATGGCGAAGTCTTTCACGGGGTCCCCTTCTGAGGAAGCCAAACAAGAGGTGAGCCTGGCGGCTCCTGAATGCCTCGTCCGACTCCATCAAGCCTGCTGGGTTCTTTTTTNCATCTCCCTCACCTGTCCCAATCATCTTCCCGCCAGTTCCCATTTATGTTAAGTCTTGTCACCTGCCCGTCACCATCCCTGTCATATTATCCTTCGTTAGTTTTCCCCTTTATAAGTCCTGTCTTTATTCCCAGTCCTTGTCAGTTCATTGTGTATATTATTGTATGCGTGCTCCTTGTTCTTTATTCATCGTGGATTAAGTGTTTCCATGGACTATTAATTCGTGTTTGGATTTATTATTTGGACTATTCTTTGTGTGTACATTATTCCCCGTTCGGGAAGGATTTTAGTTTGACTTCTTATTTTAGTTTCTGTGTGTTTTCCCCATCGTGGGTTTTTTGTTCCTGTTATTATTAAAGTAATTTGTGTTAACCCTTCACCTGCCTGCGCTTGGGTTCTGTCTCCCCTCGTTCGTGACAGAATGAACCGACCAAAAAAGAACCCAGCAGGCTTGATGGAGTCGGACGAGGCATTCAGGAGCCGCCATGCTCACCTCTTGTTTGGCTTTCGTCAGAAGGGGACCCCCGTGAAAGACTTCGCCATGGACTTCCTGTCCACCGCGCGCTACTGGGGGTTCACCGAGGCAGAATTAAAGGTAATCTTCAACAGCTGCCTCGATGAACCCTTCGAGCCAGCTGAGATGCGCCGGTTGAGACCCCTGGGCTTCGTGGACCAGGTCCAGCTCGCGATGGATCGTGAGGAGCCCAGGGGATCGTCCATGGCAGAGCCTCTCACGGGGCTGGCGACAATCCCCGAAGACCGTACCCTGCGGTTCGGGGTTTTGGGTGTCGCCACACCGTCCGCCTCACCCCCTGCAGCCTCACCTCCAGCCAGCCTCGGTGGCAAGAGAAGGAGGCGAGAGTTGTGGGGGTCCTCATCAGAGACCTCCAACCCTGAGCCAGCCGTGCCCTTCACCTCCTTCCTCCAGCCGACCACCAGACGGGTGGCTCGGCTAAAAAAGAAGAGGCAACGGAGGGAGGCACGGAACCCAACCCAGCCGGCGTCCCAGCCAGTTATCCAGCAGGTGAAGCAGCCGGCGTCCCAGCCGGTTATCCAGCCGGCGTCCCAGCCGGTGCAGCCGGCGTCCCAGCCAGTCTTCCAGCCGGCGTCCAGTCCGGTGCAGCCGGCGTCCAGTCCCGTGTCCAGTCCGGTGTTTCCTGCGTCCAGTCCGGTGCTTCAGCCGGCAGTCCAGCCGGTGCAGCCGGTGTCCAGTCCCGTCCAGCCGACCTTCCAGCCGGCATCCAGTCACGTCCAGCCGGCCTTCCAGCCGGCGTCCAGTCCCGTCCAGCCAGCCTTCCAGCCGGCATCCTGTCCCGTCCAGCCGGCGTCCAGTCGAGTCCAGCCGGTCTTCCAGCCGGCACCTAGCCTTTGTCAGCCGGCGTCCAACCCTGTCCAGCCATTATTGTCCCAGCCTTCCCCTCCCATGTCTGTCCCTTCCCGTCCTGCCCCTCCCAAGTCCCCTCCCCACCCTAGCAAACACACCCATGTCCCTCCTAGGTCCCCACCCCCTATAGAGACTCTAACATTCTCACATTTATAAATCTGAGAGTGTTAGAGTTTCTAGCTAAGGAGAAAAGTCTGAGCACAGTGTGAGATGTTATGAAAATCTCGTATGAAACTTTGAGGAGATAATTGATAAAAGATCTCTTCTGAATTTCAGTGGAGACAAACATGAGAGAATGACATTTTTGTCTCAGGAGAAACATGTGAGAAGCATGAGAATTAATATTATGTCTCAATTTGATGTTCACGCGATCTCATTTCTGTCTAGGAAAAAGATGTGAGATGAGAAGGAGATCTCATATTTGATTTTCCTTTCCTCTGGGAGTGTTTACATTTTTGCAAAGTGGTCTATACAGTTTAGGGTTAGTTTAGTAATTTGGTTTATTTACACTAGCATCCTGGCTAGACATAAAGTTTAGGGATAAAATTTCATCAAAATGTTTAAGAAGAGCAGTGCTTTTCAGATGTCCTGTTTGTTGCCATGTATGTGATTTGTGCACCGTATTGAATGTTGTTTTACAAGAGTCTTAATGTATTTGAAAACGTTTAATGCAGTTAATGCTGCTATAGAAGCACACATAGAATTTACATGCACACAAAGCAACAGTCTTTAAAATGCAGAACCAGATCTATATCTTGCTGGATAAAAAAAAATACGCAGGACCATTCTGAATTTCTGTCATAAATGAACTTATCATACTTCATTTTGAAGCAACAGCAGTAAACTTTAATCTTTAATGTTAAATTCCATCCGGCCGTAATCTACAACAGATTGCCTCCATAACAAATCCTAATTACTGGAGAAATTGTTTTCATTGAATGTGCCAGCACCAAAACTTCTCTCTCTCGCTCTCTCTCTCAACTAATATACTCACATTAAAATGATTGTTCCCTTATCGCATTTAGGGAAAGTGCGTCGAATTTTAATGAGATTTTTCCCACTGACTGTCTGTGGAAGTAGCTGTGAAATCCTGCGATTGTGATCTCGCCTAACTCTTAACTGCAAGAGAAAGGCATAAGGAGAGAGGCGTATAGATAAGAAATGGTTTGGATAAGAATGCAAGAGCTGGAGATCCCTGGAAGCTCTAATTTAAGCCATGACAAAAGATGGGCAGATGAATACAAGAGCAAACATTAAGAAGTTCCCTTCCTTTTAGCAGTGGGTTGTGAAAGAACAGAAGAGAGAAAGAATTGGGCTTTAGAGAGACGAGGCGGTGGGGTTAAGCGATAAGGTTATAGGAAAAAGATATTGTATACCCACTTATCTATGACAAGTGTGCATGACTTTGTTCTCTTGTGCGTATGTGAGGAGAGGTTTTTAGTTACACGCAATCACCCCTTAATTTCAGCTTTCCTGTCTGTTTCCCCGCCATCAAAGATATTAACCCACCCAGCAGCCCACATCAAAACCACAACACTCCCCCCTTTAAACCACAACCCCCTCTGACCCAGTTTTTTGGGGTAAACAGGGGTATTGTGTGTTTCTGAGACTCAGCATTCTTTATTGCGACAGGCGTCTTTATTTACAGTACATGTGTGTATGTATGTGCCCAGAGTTGCTTAGAGGTCAATGGTCTCAGATCTGCAAGGCTTCTCTAACAAATAGAAGGAAGAATGTTAGGAGAGAAGAGAGAAAGCAGACAGTGAAAACCGAGTCATTGGAGACAGAATGTCCAGTATGTGTGAGTACAACAGCTTTACAGCGTGCGCTTGTGTGATGTTTTACAGGCAAATATGTCGCTGCTGTTTGACCTGAATTGACTTAAGCTCACAGTAGTGTTCATCCTGTGTGTATCTACGAACTCGAAGAGACTTTTGTCTTAAGTTTCTTAGCTGATAGGACATTTCATATTTTGTGTGTACCGCTGTGGTAAGATTGAGAGTGAGAGAGAAGAGGTGTTGATAAATGGGGGTTATAGATTGGCTTTGATTGGAGCACAGGGGCATTTTGCTGAGCATGTACACTCTTCCTGCCAAAGGGCCGGGCAAGAAAACTAAGTGTGTGTGTGTGCGCGTGTGTGTGTGCCATGCGCATGCTATAGACCCAGTAATAGTAAAGACTTTAATCAGTAAATAGCACCTCTATTCCAGAGTAATGCATGGCCCTGAGTGACTTATTGCTTTTATAAAAATGGGGCAATATCCACCCATAATGGAGTTAATTAGACTAACTGTTCATCGCTGCCAAGCAGCTCGATTCATTAATATAAAATGCACGGTCATAGATTTTTGCTTTTTGCCACTGTGATCACAGCTTATCTTATCAGAATTTAGAGTTAGAAGTGTCTGTGTTCGACCATAATTTTTCTCTGAAGTGCAAGAGCGCAGTCACAAGTTCTTCTGAAACCTTGTATCTCCATAGTTTTGCAAATATCTAACCAATGAAAAGTATTAAAAACTGCTTGTCAACTTTGACAGCACAGTATGTAATCATTTAAAAAGTGCAGTGTTTCTTCCATTTCCTGAAAAGTTTCCCGGAGAGGGATTATCTTAAACCAGGACTAGGCCTTAGTTTAATTAGAAAATCTAAGTAGTTTTAACAAACATGCCTTACTAAAAACATTACTTGTGTACAGCTCTTACTTTTATTTTAGTCTATTTCCTGTCTGGGAAACCACCCTACAAGGTTTTGGAATGACAGCGCAATAAGTGAGTTTTGGAAAAACGTCTCTCCAGATTGAATTGCCATAACTGTGTTGCTAACAGTTTCAATAGCGCTTACATCTCATTGAGTAATCTTGTGAATTAATGAATGCAAAACAAACAAATTAGTTATTTAACTTAGCGGGAAACCACGAGGGACATTCTGCCCCAGAGAGTCCTTTGACATTTGTGTTATTTCAGAAGTTTGTTGTGACAGAATACTAGTGTGGAGGCACAATTTATTTCGTGCTTGCATGTCTAATACACATATGAACCTTTTATACCATTTTATGTTTATTAGTTGACTCCCTGTGGCCACAGTCTGTGTGTGGGGGGGGTGAGTATTTGTTTGTCCATTTGTACTGAACAGTCACAAAACAAAGTCCTTTGTTCCCTTTGGGGGTGAATGCTGTTTCAACCTTGAGAGAGAGAGAGAGAGAGAGAGAGCGTTAGGTGAGATAGTGCGAGCTAGATATGGACAGTAAGGGCAGATTTCATGATCTCATGTTCTCATGTTCATGCTTTTAACTAGTTTTATAGTTTTAATTAAGTGCTTGCATGCAACCTTTTGTTTTGTGACATGAGTCACGCTTTAAGTCAATGCTTCTATCAGTGTTGTGAGACACAGATTTAAGGTGAAGGGCTGGTGGGGGGCTGCTGGACTGAAGGGAGGGCAGGAAACACACCAGCGCATGCCCACCGCTGTGGTCTTTGTCTCAGCAGGTGGAGCAGGAAAGTCCTGGACCCTCTGGGCCTGTTGAGTTTGCAATGAGAATTTTAGAAAAGGACAACTGTGACCTTTATGGAGAGATAAATTAGGGTCTATTTTTGTCATTGTCCTTCCCTCACACACACACACACACACACACACACACACACACACACACTTATATAACATAACATATATATCATGTCTTTATCCCATGTGTTTGTAACCTAATTTGGTCGTAGCAATCAATATCTCATGCTTTATTGGATGCAGGAATCCAAACATTCATTAAAAAAAACAAGCAGAGACAAACCAGAGAGGTCACCAACATACACCCGCTCACCAGTGCATGTCAAAAGCTGTTCTCCCTCAGGGAAGATTTGTGTGGTTCAGGCTCATTGCGTCAGGTAATTGTGTCTGTGTATGTGCATGTGAAAGTTCTGCTCATTGAGTCTCTCAACTGACCTTATGGCCAGCAATATAGCTGTGCATACAAACACAGCACGACACATTTTCATGGAATTTATTGACATTTTTATTGTTTTCAAAAAAGCTGCATATAATAATAGCAATTATGAAAATCGCCTTAGTTTTCTTTTCACCAAATCAAGCTAAAACACGTTTTTAATTTTGGAGATTGAATATGCATGTGTTTTATCATAAAGTAGATCTGTATGTAAAGGCGTGGAATTGACTCTTTTAAATGAAAGGTGGGCAATATTGAATCATTTTTTCCATTGATTTTTGTATAAATGACTGCTACATTAAAAGTCTTATACTTGTGATTTATATATTATATTATATTATATTATGGTACTAAATAAATGATCTAATTATTATCTCATGGTTTGTCCACATTGCATTTCTGTTCTCTTACATTAGATTCTCTTTGTATTTGCCCCACAGAGTCTGTGAGCTGTGCAGTGTGGGACGCTGTCTGCCCCGTTGTCATCAGACGTCATGAGCTGGAGCTTCCTAACGCGTCTGCTGGAGGAGATCCAGCACCACTCCACATCGGTGGGGAAACTCTGGCTCACCACGCTAGTTGTCTTCCGCATCGTACTGACTGCGGTGGGCGGCGAGTCCATCTACTACGATGAGCAGAGCAAGTTCGTCTGCAACTCGGGCCAGCCGGGGTGCGAGAACGTCTGCTACGATGCCTTCGCGCCACTTTCGCACGTGCGATTCTGGGTCTTCCAGATCATTCTGTCTGCCTTGCCCTCTCTGCTCTACATGGGCTACGCAGCCAATAAGATCTCCCACATCGAGGACTCGCGGGGTGCTGCAGGGGCACCAGTGGCAGATGGGACATCTGGTGGATACACGCAGAGGAGACCGAGAAAGATGTATTTTGGGGCACGGCAGCACCGGGCGGGACATGAGGACGGGGAGGAGGAACGAGAGGATGACCCCATGATCTATGAAGTGCCTGAGATTGACAGCTCACGGAGAGAGCTGGTTCCACCTAGACCCAAGCCGAAGGTACGCCATGACGGACGGCGGCGTATCCGTGATGACGGGCTAATGCGAGTGTACGTGCTTCAGCTGCTGACTCGGTCTGCGCTGGAGGCGGGCTTTCTGGCAGGACAGTACCTGTTGTACGGCTTCCGCGTGGAACCCGTTTTCGTGTGCTCGGATAAGCCCTGCCCACACCACGTGGACTGCTTCATCTCCCGCCCCACCGAAAAGACCATCTTCCTTCGAATCATGTACGGTGTCAGTTGCCTTTGCCTACTACTAAACCTGTGGGAAATGATTCATCTCGGGGTGGGAACCATCAACGACATGTTGCGCAAACGAAACGCATCAGCAGCAGATGACGAGTACCAAATGGGTCTGCTGGCAGCAGGGGGTGTGTCTGTTGGAGTAGGCGGGCCAGCGCTAAGCGAAGGAGAACCAGTAGGTGGAGTCGGGGGAGGTGTGGGAGAAGCAGACTACGTTGGTTATCCCTTCTCCTGGAACGCCCCATCTGCACCACCAGGCTACAACATCGTGGTGAAGCCTGAGACCATGCCATACACAGACCTGACCAATGCCAAGATGGCATGCAAGCAGAACCGCGCCAACATCGCCCAGGAAGAACAACAGCAATACGGTTCCAACGAGGACAACTTTCCATCGGCGGGTGAGGCCCGGCCACCGCCGATCAATAAAGACGCCATCCAGTTAGAGGCGGCGATTCAAGCCTATACCTTGCAGCACCATGCCAATAATAATAACCACGATGACCTGAACGACAACCACAACATCGACGAGAAGCCTCAGAGTAACATCACCACAGCACCGCAGAAGGAACGAAAACATCGGCCCAAGCACGGAAAAGCAGGGAGCGCCGGAAGCAGCAGCAGTAGCAAATCAGGCGAAGGCAAACCTTCTGTTTGGATCTGATGCGCAAACGTATACCTGAACACTGCGCTACGTGTATTTAAATTCCTTTTTGATGTAAACACTCTCATCCAGTCACACACTTTTTAGACACGAAATATTGCGTGTATCCCACAGCCAACGCACACAAACGGAGAATATGCTGTATATCTTTTTGAAATGCTTTAAGTGCCTTAAAGAAACTCTGAGAATGAGACGGATTTCTTCCTTATTCTTGATCTTCCAAACATAATCTCGTGCACTCAAGATTATGTCTAGATTTGGGAACATCCCATCCACAATCCAGAAAAGATCATTAATTTCTGACATTCAGAACTTTTTAGTGAAAAGAAAGTTGAGAAAGTCTTCCTATCGGATCCCTTTTGGAAGCGCGGGGACATTACAATCCGATTCCAAGCCAGCTGTCTTCCTATTTACAGTATTAAACTGTAACTTTGTATCACTATGCCAAGCTATAATCATGCAAAGATGTAGGTAAGTGATGTAAAAAAATGTAAAATGCATTTGACATGTTAATGCATTTGTGGCACTCTGAGGTTTATAGACAGTTTCGTCTTAACAACATAAACAAACGGGACTGCGCATGCGCACTTTTGTGACCCCACCTTAACTTCCGGTACACATTCACAAGCAATAGAGTGCCTGTAGATTATTTCTGATAACAAGAAAAAGAAACTGAGAAGAACCGTTACTTGGCTAAACTTGTTTCTCCAATATTTTGAATTTAGACTCCGATACCAAGCTCAACCACTAGATGTCAATATACCATACGGTTTCTTTAAATGCGTCAAAACTCCTGGACCCATTCAACAAATTGTTTATTTAATACAATTATTATACAATAAAATAATAAAATAAATTAATATTAACATTAACATAAATTAAATAAATAAATATAAATAGTTATATTATTAGACACTATAGCCAAACGCAAACCGGAAGTTAACTGGGGGTCAGGAATGCGCGCGTCCGATGAAACGGTCTATAAGACCCCACAAAACTGAACAATTTGTCTTTGAAATAAACTGATGTAGGTCTACACATACACACATACAAACACATACATTACATATTTTATTTTTACCCATTTGTACTGTAGCTGTAAAGGGCATTTGTGGACAGTAAATCATCAATCTACTTCCTTTCAGATCCTCATTTTCAGATCCCGTTTTTTCTAGTATCGGCTAGCCAGTCTCATAAAGGAACAGTTCACCAAAAAAATCTGTCATCATTTACTCACCTTTGAGTTGTTTCAAATCTGTTTTATTTTTTGTTCTGTGAACACAAAAGAAGATATTTTGAAGAATGTAGGACAGCAAACAGTTCTGGGTCACTTTTGACTACCATTGTCATTTTTTCTTTCTTCCAAATATCTTTCTCTGTATTAATCAGAAAAGAGTGAGTAATTCATGACAGAATTTTCATTTTTAGGTGAACTATTCCTTTAATATACTCAGTTTAAGGATCAAAATCTTATTTTATTGCAATACTATCCCCTGCTGGCTAAATAAATAATTGCAGCCTACGCAGCTGCAATGTTATCAACCCTTTAAGTACACATGAAACAATGTAGATGCGTATACAAATATTCAAATTGACTTAAAAAAAATCTCTTAGTAATGTTGCAATTGTTTTAGAATTTTTATGACAACATTCTTTCACTATAAACACACTTGAATCTAGCTAATCCATGTAGCAGGTCTAACTTGGATGCTGAGCTCCAATCTGAGGTCGAGTGTTAAACGGTGCAGCAGGACTGACAAAATCCAGACACCATGTCATGCAATGTAGATATTTACCTAATGATACATAAATATACACATGACGAGTCTTCCGGTTTCTCTCTTACTGCCACATTCCAACTCGTGAGACATTTGCCTTTATGTGGGATGTTTCAATAGTGACGATTGCCATAGGAGACCAAATACTGTTTTTCACAATAAAGACTTCATGCATCTATGCAGTCATGCCGACTGAGGAAAACACGCCATAAAACACAACTGCGTGTGCCTACGTGTGCGTTCGCTTGAGGATGAGGTGGAGGAGATTTTGCATGAATGCATGCGAGTAATGTTCGATTAGTGAATTGGAAAGAAAAAAGATGAACCCTTTACATATCACTAATTCAGCAATACTTATGTATGCTGAAGATTGTGGCATTATTCACGGTTACTATAAGTGAGACTTGACTTGTTTGTATTTCTAAATGTTGAATTGTTTTTTTTAAAACATGGAATTCTCTTTAATAATGGCCATATAATTTAAATAAATTAGGTTTTGTAAGATTTTATATGATTTCATTGCCTTTCATTGTAAAATAAAAATAAGTAAATACAATTTGATGTACAGTATGTAGTTATGGTTACCCTTACAAATACGCTTTTTAATGTTTTTAGTGAATTGTGCTCCTACAGTATGTTCCTTAAGTCAATATGGATTGTTCCCCTTGTCTTTTTTATTACAGTTGGTTTCTTGAGATGAGACCCTTAGGATTTTGCATGCGAGGGAAATTAAGAATGTTTATGAAAAGGGGAATTTCCCTGAAACTCCTTCCAGTGAAAAACTCTAAATAGCAACAAAAATGATTCTGCAGAGTTAAACTTTGTGGGTGTTACAGTTTTCAGCAGCTGTATTTCAAGAGCTCCAGATGGAGTGGGCGTACGATACCCCTCTGCCTCACATCTGAGCACCACTTCGTGTGAGTGTGTTTGTTTACATTCGTGTTGATGTGTGTTCGAGTTTGTGTGGAGACTGGGTTAAGCGAGGCAATTTTTTTCAATCGAGAGCCTTAAAAACCCTCTCGCTAGGCTACCTGTGTCAGCAGTCTGAGAAAGATACTGAAGTATGTGAAGCTACTTCACTTCTGACTGTGCTTTTTTCGACACTTTGCTTTCGAAGCAAATCTTTGCAGCAGGGTCACAATAAGGTCTGATGCCAATTTGGGTTCAGACATGCTTGTGAGCATGGAACTGTGTTTCTATTTATTGTACGTCCCTGGTTATGGCTGGGATATTTCATACCGTTATCTATCTGTAAGACATTCGTCCTGACTGCTGTGTGTTTCGATACGTGTTGTCGCTGTGTTTGAAAATGAAACTGAAAAAAGATTTCAATGTGCCATGCTGGATTGTCCAGAGATGTACAATTATTTACAATTTTGGAAACCCTTCTTTGGATTTGAAAATGCATGTGAGCTATTTTGTTAATAAAAAAATTAAATGTGAACTATTGTGTGTTTGAAAAGTGTTTCGAAGCGCTTTTTTCTGTTTATCCTTAACTTTGATGGATGATGTGTTTGTGTGAAGGAACGTGGGGTGAAACCAATCTTATGTCCAGAACACCAAGTTTCTTGGAATTTAGTGAAGCAGGTTTTCTATGAGAGAGTAGATTCCATAAGGCATCAGAATGATTCGAGAATCATTAACAGATTGAACAAAAGCAGCGTCAAATAAGGTATCCATAGGGAATGCCTTTCAAAGGAAAAAGCGTGCAAACACAGATGCAGAAAAACCAGGTCGCTAGGCCAATATGAGAGGAATCCCCAGAGTGTGTGCAAAACAGCTTGCAGTGTTTCGAAAAACAAGTGTACGTCTGAACCTACTGGCAGCATGTTGCAAGCAAAACACAGAAAATAAATGACAGGGCTGCTTCCTTAGTCAGCATCGATTATAAATGATTTCACTTATGTTATAATTCACAGAGATTTAACCAAAATGACACAGATTAGATTCCACTACCAATAATTCAATATTAGTGTTAGAGATATTTGTTTAGTATGTGCATTGTGCACATTTACAATTCCTGTAGATCATTTGGTAGAGTATTGCATTAGCAATGCAAAGATCATGGGATAGATATACAGTATCTTGCATTTACATTTACATTTTGCATCCAGATAGTATCTGAATGTTCTGAATTTCATTTACACATTTCAATGCCTCTCCATTTCTGACTTTTCCCCTTGCATACTTTTATTTAAATCACAGAAAAGCATTAGCATTTACACCTTCATTAAATGTGTTCAGAATCTGTGCTTGATCCCCTCAGAATGGGGTCTTAATGATCTGACAACATTATACACATTGGGTGCATTTTACATTTTTAATACTGTCATGTACCTTTGCAATGAATAGAATTTTTTCCAAAAATCGTTTTTAATAATTATCCAAACCAATGTTATGTTCCATACAGTCATTTATTGATATGTGAGCCCTTTCGGGGTTAGATTGGGTGCATAGAAAATGTAGATCTGCCACTATTATCAGCATTTCCTCCTGTTTTCTTACTCTGAGTAAAGTTAACCCACACATGTGTTTCCTATTGTTTCATCCTGCAATCATATTGTCACGTTTTAAATAATCCAGACATCAAAGAATTCTCTTAGCCTAAATGTCGACATTAATCCGGATAATATTGAAAAGCGTTTTCCGTTCTCCACACCACCATTTTCAAATGCTTTCCTCAAGCTTTTTCACAGTAAATTCTGTCACATATATTCTACATATTTAACACGTGAACAGCCGGCATGAAATTAGAGGTGCAACACTTCCACATTGTATTATATATTTAGTTAACTTTCAATAATTTATACGCACTCCATCACAGTTTTCAAACGAATCTACTTGAGATCTTTCTCTTTAAAATGGATTAAAGCTCTTATAGACATAAAACTAAAACTTTATGAAAAAGATACATTTTTCAAATGTATCCAGTTCAATGTGGAAGCAGCTAAAATGTGGAATCAAAGACTAGAATTATGCTGCCTTCAAGTGGAGACGAAAATATCATATATTTGCGAGTTCCACACACATGAATGCCCAAATGAAGTTGCGTTAACCAGTGGGATTCTCTGGATTATACACATTACGAGTTGCCGAGTCGAGTTGTCGAAATCCAAAACAATGGAATGCAAACTGTCATCAAAGGTAATGAATGATTTTGCAAAGTTATATCAATTCTACATGTGTTTTTTCAATCATTATATGTTTGATGTATGGATCATTTTAAGAAAACTAAATATTTTATTTGATACCAGTATACACCATACGGGGGGGGAAATAAAGATTTCCATGACTTTTGTAAAGGGATACCTGTTTGGGCACTTTACAGATATATAAAATGGATGTAGCATAAATGAACTATATTTTGTAAGTTTTGCTACTTCCGTGTTATTTTCGCACTTTAACGTGTTACATGTCATCCTAACGAATGCCCAACTGGATGGCACGAGTTTCCCATGTTCACATGAAGGCGGCATTAGATTTCAGTGTTCATGTTATTACAGCTTACTCCGCACACCTGAGATCAGATTCATTACTGCTCGTTTTTAAAGAGAACAGACTGGCACTTGTGATGAATGAGAGGCAACAGCTGGAGACGCACCAAAAGTGAACGTGTTCAAGACTGACTAAGGCAAGACCGCTTGAATGAGTGCTTAGGGGTCTTTAGGGAGGATGCAGGTCTGGGAGTCATTTTCCTAATTAAATTCCTTCACAGTACGGAGGCAAAATGTGCGCGTATATGTGCAAATTCATCTTAAGGTAAAGTGTGTGTGCGAACAGCAATACAAGCAATAGAGATTCATAGCCTCAGTGCACATTCACATTCAAAGCTGCTTTGTTTTCAGAAAGGCCTTCATTCTCTCAGCAGTGAAAATGAGCCTTACAGGTGTTGTAGTACCAAATCGGATAGAGAGGTATTCTGTGGGGTCTAAGGCCCACAGGTTTTTACCTGCGATTGGGTTGACAGTCACCCAGGTGTATATGCACCACACCTTGCTTGTGGAGTTTTAGTAAATGTTCAAACTCAGTTGGCATGGAATGCACATTCTTTTTGCTCTCCCGATCATCGTAATAATGGTTGGTGATCGACCGATTGTCATGCGGATGTTTGTTGAAAGGCCAAAAGCCGTACAAATGGACGTTAGTGCAAATCTCTAGTGCTAAGCTAGCCATGATGAGTCCCGTGCTGGGGCGGACCGAGTTGAGCCCTCTTTCGCGCCAGAACTTCGACAGCCTCCTCATGTAGTCCGGGTTCAGAAAAACAGGCAGCGGACCTTCTCTTCCGAAGTCCTCCAGTGTGTAAAAGGCACGCAGGGATACGGGCGTGTTGTGGGCGTAGGAGAAAGCAGGTAGCAGCAGTAAGGCCTGTCCGTAGGGACGGAGGCTTTCCACAAATGGACGGCGTCGATCCATCAGTCCGCTGTACCTGGAATGAAATTTACATTTTGGTTTTATCTTAAACTTTTTTATGATCATTTTTAATGATAATTTTACTCATATCTTGCAGAGGGGTTAAATATCTGAGAGAATGTCACAGTCTTTCAGTGATCAATAAGGTGTTGTAATGAATGAGGAAGAAAATGATTTAAAGGGGTCATATGGCGGAAGTACGTGTTTTTCTGTGTTTTTGGTGTGTTATAAGTTGCCCATGCATGTATTAGACACGTAAAATTGCACAAATGAAAGTGAGGGAACAAAAGATGCATTCTATCTAAAAGCGAATGCTCAACCAGACATGCCTGAAACGCCTCGTGTAACCACACCCCGGCGAATCTGCGTAACGTAGTAACATGATTTGACTAAGACTGCCCAAATCTACACGTAGTTAAGGTGGGAGTAAGTGTAAATCTCATTGTATCGCCTGTCAGTACAATTGCTTTGGAACCTGATGTTCCGAATATGGTAAGAGGCGTTACATTTCCGTTACATTTACATTTCTTTTGACAGTCTAAATGCAGCATAAAATTCCATAGACTCATGTCACCTGGCAGAATATCTTAGCTAGGATATGATACCATTACCAAGATACCAAATCAGACACAAGTAGACTACAATGGACTGTTAAAACAGCTGAGAGGATTATCGGTGTGCCCCTGCCCAACCTCCAAGACTTGTACAACTCCAGGGTGAAGAAACGGGCAGGTAACATCATCAAAGACCCCTCCCACCCTGGACACAACCTGTTTGAACTCCTGCCAACAGGCAGACGATACAGATCACTGCGCACTAGAACATCTAGATACAAGAACAGCTTCTTCCCACAGGCCAACCCATTCCTAAACAGCTAGTACATCCACCATAACCTCCTAGTTGTTAAGTGCCATATATATCAGTGCAATATCTTTACTCTTACACTTTATGTACGTAAATACATATTATTATAGTTGTTATGCTTATAACTAAACTGCACCTTTGTATATTATTTATATTTTGATCCTCTTAGCCTCATATTTATTTTATATTCTTTTCTATTTCTTGTGTTATGTGTATAGTGTGTTTAAGAGCTCCTGTTACCAGAACAAAATTCCTTGTGTGTGCAGTGTGCACACTTGGCGAATAAAGTTGATTCTGATATGTCTATTTTGTATATAATGTCATATTAACAGACTTTTTAACAAAAAAAAACAACAACAGGTTTAAAGTATCAATGCATATTGATGAGATAGCATATAATAGACACACCAACAATCAAAATCAAAGACTCACTTCTCGTGAAGGATGCTGGGATTTGCAGTCACCAAGTTTGTTTTGTTGCCAACATCCTGCTCATGTCCATTCCCCAGTGGTGGAAGATTACATCTAACAATATAGGGGTGGACAAAGGTTCATTGATCCTATAATGGCCCACATTACAGTCTTTAAGCTTTATACCAATGTTTAGGAGCAAAATGAGTAATAAAATTGATGTTAAATTATAGAATTGTTTCTTGTGTTGAGTTTCTGAACATTTTGATTTTGATTTGGACAATCAATCATATGAGGTAATTCGATACTGACCTGATGACAAATTGAGCGGAATTTATTTTCTGTCCACAGCTGCTATTGGACAAAATACCTCCATTCCCCACCACAGCACACGATTCGAATGTTGCATTTCTAAAGGGCTGCTCCTACAAACACACACATGCTCAAAACTATGAGATGACTAACAAACATACAATTTAAGTGCCACTTTCAAAATGACTTAAATGTATTATTTTCAATTAAACATTACATTTTTAACATAGTACCTTAGCAAATATGCTGAACAGAGCAGGTGTCACCTGCAGTGGCTTTCTCCTCTCTCCATCATAGACCACATTTGACCCCAGTGGCGTGTTACTCTGTGTGACCACAGCCTTAGACACAGCATGACACTTGCTGCTTAATAATGACCTGAAGGGATGCCGACACACTTTTTATGAACAGAAAATCATTGCATATTTTAGGTAAACTTTTTTCTGCACACGTGATAACATTCACCTCTGAGAAAGTAAATACAGATATGACAGCTACAGCTCACTATAATGTCTGCAGACGTACTAAACTCATAACTACATCATGAAAAAAATATATCAGGGTCTTGAAATGTCAAATGTTAGATAACAGATACAAAACAGAGGAATTCCCCAGAGGCATTGCACCACATTTTAAACATCAGCAGCATTTTGTTGTCAGTTTCAGTGGTATTTTTGTTTTGAGTGCTGCTTTTTATGACCCTACTGTAGATCCCAACACACTGACTCTTACAGTCATGTGAATATCTAATGGTAAAACAAAAACTCAATAGCCCTTGAGCTTATAAAAGGCATGCAGCTAATCTGACTGTAAGTAAGTATTTTCCTGGCCACAGGGAGAATTCCAGGTGCCCTGGTGACCAATTATGTCCTGATGCTCTTAAAATGTCCTCAACCACTATAATACTTCTTTTTGTTCTTGATTACCTTGCTGACCTTCTCATACTTCAAGGGGTCATATGACACGGCTAAAACGAATATTATCGATTTTTTTAGCTGTAATGCAATGTGTAAACACGATTTAAGGTTCCAAAACGCTGTATTTTCCACACATGTTTGTATCTCCTCTTTGCCCCGCCTCCCTGAAACGCGAGGATTTTTGACAAAGCTCATCGCTCTGAAAAGCGAGGTGTGCTATGATTGGCCAGTTAACCAGTGCGTAGTGATTGGTCGAATACTGCAAGCGTGTGACGGAAATGTAACGCTTCTTACCATATTTGGAACATCAGGTTCTAAAGCAATTGTACTGACAGGTACGCCCACTTTGCTTGCATATAAATTTGGGCAGTCTTAGTCAAATCATACCACGAACTGACGTAGATTTGTGGGGGTGTGGTTACACGAGGCGTTTAAGGCAGGTCTGGTTGAGCATTCATTTTTAGATAGAATGCATCTTTTGTTCCCACACTTTCATTGTTGCAAATTTACGTGTCTAATACATGCATGGGCAAATTATAACACACCAAAGACACAGAGAAACACGTGTTCGTGCCATATTAACAAGCAACATGTAACGTTAAACTTTGTAAAATTCCCAGAAACTAGCGTTTTTGAACCAAGTAGGCCTATTTACTAAGTATTAGTATTTACTAATTTACTATACTATACAGAATACTGTAGTCTACATTTAAGAAGTGTAGTCATTTTTACAATTTACTACCGTTTACTATAGTAAATATTTTAATAAAGTATACTATACATTTTTATGAGGACGACCTTAGAAATCTGTTTGCGACATCAAAATCCGTTGTCACGAGGTCGTGAGCGTGAGCAACACCGTTCCCGCCGCATCGGGAGCAAAACGCAACAGCGCTGTAGCTTGAAGAAGCATAGATCAGGCGTGTCTCATCAACGGTTGTTGCATTTTATTGCGCATAAATAACTTAAAAAAACTATTCGTTGTTTAAGCTAAACGATGTTAATTACTTTTACAACGGCAGATCTTTTGCCCGTTAGCGGGGCGTTCCTCTATAAGGAATTTATAAGTGCGTGACGTCACATGAAAACGCAATCCGCAACGCAAACTAAAAACCAACACAGCAAAGGAAACTTACTATAAATAATATAGGCCTACATAACAAGAGCAAAGAGGAAGCGACCGGGTGGAGCAGAATGTGAAATACCACGCCAAATGAAAACCCTCCCAGAAGAAGCGAAATTTAACATCCTGTTCTGGACATCAAAGTCCCGAGAACGCAGTTCTAGTTTTAACCGCAATTTCAATAATAGCAAACGTTAGCACTTTACTGTCGTCACTCAAAATAAAATGTAAATGTATATTGTATGCATTGTAATGTACACTGTGAACATTACGAAGTCAGTTAGTAATATCCAAACTGATTTGCAGTGGTGTAAAGTATTGGAGTAAATGTACTTAGTTACTTTACTTAAGTATCTTTTTGGCTACTTTGTAGTTGTACTGAGTATTAAAGATATTAGCAACTTTTACTCTCTACTTAACTACATTTTTGAAGAAGTATATGTACTCTCTACTCCACTACATTTGTAATGGCTAATGCAATTACACATTACATTTTGCATGACACCTATCTTATAATTAATATCGCCATTTACAGGGCAATGAAGGTACTACAATCTTGTGGATTTTGCCCTAACTTACAAAAACTTGTCAACATGGCTTCTTTATGTGAATATGAGTGCAGTATCAGGTAGATGTCAATCGCTGGCGGTTTATACACAGTTAGCCCTTACCCGCTATTTCTACAGTAATATATTGGCAACACTGTTGCCAGCTAGTTACTGTAGGTCACACATCTATAGCTCTTATTTTAAAAACTAACTCTTCCTAAATGTGCTCTAAACATGTTTTCTCAAAATTTGACCATATGGTGGGACTATTGCCATGAAGTGATGTACACCAGTAAAAAGAATGTATAGTATTTCAATTTTCAAAAGTTCAAAAGACAAAATATTAACCTATAGAATGAGTCGGACACAGAGAAATAAACCATCCACATATGAATCTCAACAATGGTGACAATCAACTGAACAGCTTCATGCTGCAATGCATGCTGGGTACATAGTACAAAACTCATTCATGATTGTTTGTCATCATTGATGAGGTTTGTATGTCAAGTGTCTAACTGTGTCTCAATTGCAAAGAAAGATTTTCTGACAGAGATCTTTCCATTATAACATGTAATCACTTTACCAAACACATCTTAATAAATCTTAAACGCTATATTATTATTATTTAATGATTGAATTCTTTCAGATGTATCTTCAGTTACTAAGCAAACATAAAGTTGCGGTAAAAGTGTACATTTTAAAGCTACAAGAAAGTCAAAGAGTCCAACCAAAGCAAACACTGATCGCCATAATGGTGACTTAAAACATAATTGAACCACTATGAACTAGAGTTAAATCTCAATAAGATCTTACACAGATGACAGATATAAAGTGAAAGTGGTGTCTGTAATATGTGAAGATGTTATTGATGTTTGTGTTTAATTCTCCTCTGGTGAAATCTTGACAGATTTATTGTGTTCATCTGTTATTTACACTTGGTCATCTAAGACTGTGTGACTTAAGTGCGTTAATAGATTCTTTAATAATGTATCTTCAAACAGCCATTGCAGTAGTTTACAGTAACTAGCTGGCAACAGTGTTGCCAATATATTACTGTAGAAATGGCAGGTAAGGGCTAACAGTGTATGTGAAATGAGGACATGACTGCAGCTGGCGATGAGGCCCAAACCAGCATGTCCAGTGCAAAAAGGCTTTGACTTTTTAATTCTACTTAACATTATTTTATTTATCTGTCATATTGAAGAGACCCTTTTGAAGGAGTTTGGTTTACTTATGAGCACTTGAGCTTAAATGAGACTTAGGGTGTTTGTAATGACGTAGGTTATGGTGTCGACCATGATTTGTTGCAATTTTGAGGTGTTCAGTCTTATTATGATTTAAGAAAATAAATGTGATTGCTCTCCTCACAAATCAACTGTTTTTCACTGACGTGTCTCTTAAGTGTTGAGGACTAGTGCTTCTTTGAGCCTACATTCAGTATGAGTAAAATACTCAAGTACTGTTCAAATCAGATACTCGGAGACTTTTACTGAAGTCGTTTTGGAATTGGTGACTTGTAACTTGTAATGGAGTAATTTTCACTGCAAGGTATCTGTACTTTTACTTAAGTATGGTTTTCAGGTACTCTTTACACCTGATGACAGCCTGAAGAGAAGAGAAGTCGTCTGTTTATCTTACTGCTGTAACGTTACGTAAGCAGCAGGCTGGCAGCTTTAAACGTCTGCTGTTTGGTTTAAAGCTTTGTGTAGAAACATGTAAACGTAAATAAATTAGGAGTGCATGATTTTGTGTTTCAATGGGATGACCATGTGTAAAAAAGTAGGTAAAATTTGTTCAAAGAAAAAAAATGCTTTTTTGTTGAGGGTGTAAGCCTATGTTGACTGGATGAATGTGATCCAGCACCACCCTGCATTCCTGTATACATAATCCCTTCCACGATCTGTGATCAGCAAATTCATGCTTTTAGTCCAGCAAGTTTTGTGTTGTACCTGAACTTTTTGAAGTTTGCCTCCTGTTTCTTCCATTTGCTTGAGTAGTTCTCCAGTGCTTTGGTAATTAATACACTGTCTCTGTGAAAATTGAACACACATAATAAATTGTATATTAAAATAAAATGAAAAGATGAAACATAAAAGAGCTTTTTATGTTTGCTCTCTACAGTACATTGTTAGGTAAAGCATGTTTTACATACTTGCATCCTTTGCAAGATTCTGAAGCATCAGAGCCTTTTTGAGGAATCTTAGATACAGGACGAGTGATTACATTACTGTGGGGAGAAATAGACGCTTGAAAAACCTCAAATGATAACTTATAAATAAAAGTTCACATACAATATAAACAAAGAGTAGTTTGATCACAATCAAAATGCATTCTTTCAGTCTGTTACTCCCTTTATTCCACTCTGCCACATTTTTGTACTGTTTGCAAAATACACATATTTGAGTTGAGTTTAGATAAATCTGTTAAACTGTTAAAGTTTGGAGATTTATTCTTGTGGTGTTAGAGAACTTTGAATTAATTAAGCGAATGCAGTTTTTCCATTTCAGATGTAAGGTTTCAGCTCTTTCTCTCGAATGCTAAAAAAAGTATGTTGATTTTTTCATTTTTGTATAACTTTTAGTGTGCTATTTTAAAATAAAATGAAAGACTTAACATTGTTTCCTGTTATTTGGCATCTAAATAACAGCCTAATTCACACATTGTGTATGTTGACAGGTCTGGTGATTAAAAGTATCCAGGGAGATAATCTCCTACATGCCACGTTGTGATTAAAGGCTGTTGTTTCCAGTGTAACAGCACATGAGAAACGCCAGGTCACCGACATGACAGCAAACACCAATACTCGGTATTTCTTCATTTAGGTAACATCAAATTTGCCTTTACTTACTTTTCATTTGAGAGATTGAATTAAATATATTAAATCACTGTGGCTTTTACGAACACAAACAAACATACACACACTTTATAGTAAGATATCAGGAATCACATTTCAGGAATGCCTTTCTTCTCTAACTTTAATTTGACTTTCAAATATGTGATGGAGAAATGTCTCTGTTTTGCATTGTAATGTCATGAGCAATTTGACATTATACGCATTTTAATTTAGGAGAACTGAGTTTGGGATACAAACATTTAATTTTTTATTAATCTGATATGAAACTTTAGAAAAAACGTGTTTTTAGACTTCTGATGTATTGCATCCCATTTCGTCTGTGAAAACCCCTGTGTGGGATCAACTACTCAATATACTCATTTACAAATCAGGGGAGGAAAAAAGCACTCGGACAGTGCAAAGATTAAAAAGTGGTAACTTATAAAGATTTATTGGCGACTCCAACTAACTCAACAGAAAAAGAGATTGAAAACCTGAGTGCTCAAAGTCTACATCCCGGTTGCCAGAAGACCCTTCCCGGCCCGATTTATTACGCTGTTCCTTTCAAGTTCTCACTCTGAATAGAAGAAAAGGTCCATTGGCCAGAAAGCCTGAAACTGATATACTTACTTGTTTGTAAGAAAAAACCAGAAGGCCACACTGCAGAAGGAACACACAAGGATCACCGGAAGCAGACAGAGCATTCGGGTCTTCATAACGTGCGTCCACTCTCACGCACTCACTCGCACTCACACACAGCCGGCGACATGCATGTATCCTCATGAACTCTCATCCAAATGCAGATGCTACTTCTGCCAACAACTTCCTCCGCCGGCTTATTTTAACTGACTGTCATGACCGCTGGGCCCGGTCTCTTCTCACTTCTCTGCTGCTTTGCTCTCTCAAGCTCTGATTAATCCATCAAAAGTCTCTTTCCATTTTTGCTTTTTCTTGCGCAAGAAGAAATTCCTCTTTTCCTCCCTATGTTCTGTAAGGCATGTTTCTTATTTTCCTTTCACTTCTTCACCGTCATTTCCTTGCCTCTCGTACTTCCTTCTCATTTGTTAGTGGCTCCGACTTTCCCTTAGACAGTCTCCCTAGAAATCTCAAGCTGTTGCTTCTCCCACATTCTCCGTCCCCTCCCCCTCTCTGGACTCAACTTGCTCGCCCCTCCCTCTCTCTGACTCTCTCTCATACACACATACACAGTTACGCTCACTCTTTCTCTCTCTCAGGGTAATATGGGTAATACGAGTGGTGGGTACAGAATTAGCCCATGGCAGCGCCTCGTGACTTGAAAGAAGGGTATGTGTGCTAGAGAAGGTTTTAACCTTCAGTGAAGTAGCCAATGATGGTCAAGCAATGCAATGGGCAGCATCTATAAGCCAATCAAATGCAAGTTTGATGTGACCCCCTCGACGCTTATGTGTGAAGCTTAGCTTTACCAATTTGAGGTGATAGTTTGGAAAGAGGGAATTGGGAGATAGCCTACCTGAGAATATTTATGTACTGTAATTCTTGTGATTACTTGTGATTACTGTAACCGCACAACCGCTGTAGCCATTCACTTCTATTGTATGGACAAAAAACCAATGCAAGTCAATGGGTGCCACCGTTGTTCGGTTACCAACATTCTTCAAAATATCTTTGTGTTTTTCAGAAGAAAGAAAGTCATACAGGTTTGAAATGACATGGATGATGACAGAATTTTAATTTTGCGGGTGAACAATCTCTTTAAGTTTACTGCCAAATAACCATTCATCATATAAAAATCAGAACACACATTTGTAGACATTTAAACTTAAAAATACTGATGTTGACATTTAATTTATTTTCTATTCAGTTATTGTTTACCACACTCAGACGTAAAATTGTCCTCACATTAAAACAGTTACCAATACACTGGTTAGGCCAACTCTTGCATCAGGTAACAATGCTACACATATTGAACAATATATATTATATTATATTATATTATATTATATATATAATATTTATTGCACTTAGAATGACATGATCTATGATCTATAAGTTATTCAAAGCTATTTGCATTAGGATGCCATGATCCTGATTGCTTTATGTGATATTTTAACTAGACATTTAAACTGCATTTTTTTAACATACAGGTGGCTTTTCCAGGCATTCAAATTTAAGTTGTATTACTAATATCATGCAACAACAATCGGTAAAACATTTTTGGCAATGGCACTAGTACAGGGGTGGGCAAACTTTATACCCTGAGGGCCACATAAAATCAAAATTTCGAATCCATGTTAAGGGCCGCATATTATTCGCACATTAAATTAAATCTTTTTTTATTTATTCCAGACTTAAATTTGATAACTACTGTGGTGTATATACATGCAATTCCCTCTACCCCTGTGTTTTATAAACACTTTTATATTGAATAATAAGACAATAATATTATTATTAGCCACAATAATTTACAGTATACATTATTTTTTAGTATATTTTTTCAAATATTCCTCTAATTAAGGGGTGTGCAAGTAATCCCAATGGGCCACATGAGAAATGGGACTGTAGTGGAGGGCTGAACCAAAAGGCTAAACTTAATTCTGCTCAATATTGAATTTATGGCTTTTAAAATGCAGTAAATATCTGATCTGATCTAACTCTTTTATATTTAAAAAATAAAAACCACCACCACTAATACTTTTCTGCACCTCTGCCCTTTGTGAATATCACTGGTTATACATGTAGGCCTACATACCAATGTGAAATCAGATGTGTAATATACAGTTCTAAAAATAAAACATTGTAATATTACAATAGGAGTTAAACAGTTGGCATTGCAAACAGATCTCAATTTATATATCAACTGTGAGCCATGTTTACGGTTATTCTGGTTCTCGAATCTGATTGGCTGAGAGCCAGGCCATATTTCACCAGTATCACTACGAGAACTACAGTGTACTGTATATATCTAGACAGGAACCATTTCACAGTCTGTGTCACTCCACTATTTAGCTAAATCGGACTTATAAGAAGTGAAACTAAAAACAGTCTCTCTAAGCGCATTTCTCAGCAATAGTTACCGATTGCAGAACAGAAGAACCATACGTCACAGTAGCTCTTTCTCAGCGCTCAGGACGCAAGTGTCTTGAGACGCGCTTTTGAACTTATTGAAATGTCCGTGTCATGTTATAGTATACCAATGCTCACCACACTCGTCCCGCCACAGCGCTTCAAAGACACGAGACGCGAACGCAGCGTTCAACCCTGTCCGTCTAGCCAGCGCATCCCTCTCTTTTCAGTTTTACTCAAATATGCTGCATTGCAGACGGGCGCCATCTAAAGGACGTTGTTTGTATTACATTAAAGATGGGGTATCATGCTATGTCATACATTATGACTTCTTTACACTGTTAAACGTGCTGGCTTCTCATGCTTAACATGGTCAACTTGTTAAAAAACGAGTTGGACGTATGACGTAGTATTTCTGTACTTGATACACTACCCCAGCACTCCAACTTGTTTCGGAAAGTTTTTTATAAATCTGGATCCCTGTGTCGTCAAAGGGATCCTATTCCTTTTATTGGCCATTCTCCCGGAAAAGCACGGCAAGGCAAAAGAAATAGCCCTCCCACGAGCCAACCGACGAGCGAGACCCGGCTACCATCAAGGTTGTCCGTGCTGCGTCAAGATGGGCTGCGTTACTCTTGCAATAGTGAAGTTTATGTGTGTCTGTTTGTTCACTGCATCTCAGTGATGGACGTTATATAAACGGTGGATATAACGCTGGATTTGGAGATCGTTTGAAACTGATAGATGGCGCAGTCCCAGTGCTAAAAGATGCCGGGCATGAACTGAACACGGTAAGTCGAACTAAGTCATACATATGTGTTTTGTTGGCAATCGGCGTGTACGTGCATAATGTACAAAACACGATTAATGTGATGATGTGATGCTTGGTCGTGCTGTAGTTCCATCCCACTCTCCCCACTAGTCCCTCCTCTAGCACCTCGTGTTTTTCCGGAAATAATCGTACAGCTGTAGCTCTCTTTTATAAATTTGATCAAACTAAATACTCTTCGAAGATACGACGTATGCAATACTACTGTATATACACTCAAGATTAATATGAGATTGGCAGAAACGGCCTGTGATACGCAATCTTTAAATTAGCAATTTTCACCAAAATTCTAATTTAAACTCAATGTTATTGAAAACATTAAAAAAATGTTTGGGGGGCCAGATGTGGCCTGTGGGCCGTAGTTTGCCCACCTCTGCACTAGTAAATAACCTATTTCAGTGTCAGGCATGATAATAAAAGTGCAGATTTAGGTAAATGCAATATAATGTTTACAAGAATAAGTAAAGGTTTAAAGTCAGTAAATAAGCAAAGGTTTAAAGTATAAGGTTGGTTTAGTTTAGTTTAGTTTAGGTTACATCATATGTTGATCACGGCAATTACAAACATATGTATAGTCGAAAGCTAATTCTATATCTGATCTTTTTAGAGATATTCTCAGTGATTTCTCTGCAGGCTTAATTTTAAGACGAGGCTCTAACCCTCCCGTGACCCTGCAGAAAATAAGAAAGTGTAGAGAATGGAGATGTTTTTCCATTTTAAGCAGTTGCATGAGGACATGTAGCAGATGCTTCCATGTACAGCTTCCAAAATGTGATTTCATTTCACATGTGAGATGCATCTTGGAAGGCTGAGTAAGAAGAAAAGTCGTTTTTTTCCTCACGCTTACGCAAGTTCTGATTTATTGAGGTATGCACCAGAAAAAAAGTGCTCACAGGCCCAGTTATTTATTGGGACACTTGAGTTCTTTCTTTAAAAGCAAGACACAAAGTTCTCCAGCACACGACGTGAAGAAGCAGGGAGTGAAGTATCTAGGTTTAATGCAACCCGGGGTGATCAAAATCGACACATGAAAGATGCAACGGTAGGAAAATTAATGATTTTCGTTTATAATCAGAATGTTATATGAAATGCAAAATCTCAATAGAATCTAAAAACGCTACAGGGTGAAGTTTTCAGTGGGTCTGGTTCTGCTCTGTGTGCTTCCCATGTGGATTGGATCAAGTAACGGGTGCTTTGCTGAGGACGGTGGTGAGATTAAACAACGATTCAGTGAAAAATTTGCAAAGCAATCCTAAAGTGTTTCTTAATACTTGGTTATGCTGCGTGTTGCAGGTCAGTTAAAATTGCATCTAGAACAGAAGCTTATAACTGCAGCAGCAGGATGTGCCCAGATCCCGTGTGGATTTACTGATCTACCAACAACATTCATGGCCAGAGAGATCTGGTTCAAAGGCAGCCCGGCGTCCCCCCTCAGCCCAGAAGAGGTGGAGAAAAAGAATGGACTGTCGAGACCACTTTCTACACTTAAAGAATGCAGCATTATTCTGTGGGACCTCATCGGACTGGACAGAACTGAAGAATATGGGTTCATGTTAAAATTAGCAACAAATGAAACGCACATCTTTCCTGAGACGGTTCAAGTATCTTACTCTGCTGGTATGTATGTGCAGCCTGAAAGAGTGTAAATTGTTGGAATATATGCATGTAATGAATCTGCTTTAAAATGCTTCTGTTTCCCATACAGTGAAAATGAACATCAGTCTAAGCTCCGACATCATAGTAGCCACAAAGATGACACTTCTAACTTGCAGTCTTTCGGACCTCTGTCTTGCTAGTGATCCAAAAATAACCTGGAAAGGGCTCAGATCAAAACAATATTTTCCCCTGAGGTATCGACTGAAAGAAGATAACGTTTTAAAATACTATGAGAATCTTCATTACTCACCTGTGTCTGAAGACCACCAAACAGAGATCACATGCGAGGTTACGTTTGGAAAAAATCTGACCGCCAGTGCTACGGTTACTTTAACAGTTCACTGTAAGTACAGTAATATTTCACATCTCTATTTATTCATTACATGTAACTTTCTCTATTTGTAACTGTTCATATACTGTATGTTTTTGCAGCTGAGCCTCAGATACTGAACAGCTCTGCATGCACCCGGCAGCAGGATCTTCTCACCTGTGTGTGTGTTAGTCAGGGTGTGCCTTTGCCTGATATTCACTGGCCTCTACTGAAGGGCAAACGTGATTTTACTACAGTCAGAGCATCCGATGGTCACATGACTGTAAACAGCACCTTCATGATAACTGCTGAGGACTTTGGCAGGATCGGGACTGTGATTTGCATTGGTACAAATGAGCTTGGTCAGGCAAATATGACACTTCCAGTGATCTTTGAAGGTAATCCAGATCAGTCAAATGAACTCCCTGTGACTTTCGAAGGTAATCCAGATCCAGACACAAAATAAAAACAAGTGTAGAGATTATTAGGGTTTATGTTCAGAGTGAGTTGAGGGGCATATGACAAGCGTCCTGGATTCCAAAGACAATATTGGTGTGTTTAAGAATATGGATGATGTGAGAATAATTTGAGGAACTATTTTCATTCATTTTAACAATCTTATGTATTTATACACTTTGTTGAAACGTTTCATATATCTTAAATGTTCTTATACGCATGTAAGAACTGTTGTTCTTAATAAAACTGGCATATAGAGCTCTTGGTAATCTATGTTTATGCTGGTAGTCTGCTGTTTTGTTTTGGGTGAATTAAATATTGTCAGACATTTCATTTATATTTCTTGAATTTTGACCCATCCAAAAATAGTTATAATCTTAGGAACTGAGAATCTGTGTTTGTTAAACGTGGTCTGGATACATCGTCTTGTAAACGGGGATTGCTAGTGCAAAGTTGTCAAACAACCCCACCTATTGTCCGAGCCCTAAAGTGTACATAATGTAAAATATATGTTGTAGCTTCCTGTTTGCTCCCATTTATGTTAATCAGTACAAAAAATATAATTTGAGAAATAATCTTTTGAAACATTTCCAGTAACTTGTGAATTAAGATGAACATTCAGAGGCCTGCAATTGCTTGATTCATTGCAATGACATTCAGTGTGTTTGGTCATTTGTCCTAATTCTCCATCTCTATCATAATCATATTTATCAGACTGTTTACTGATGTTCCTTACATTCTTTAACATTAGCCATTACCTTACAACACTGACACGAAGGATAAATGTAGTTTTGGTAACTGTATGCAAAATATTACTGATAGTTGTGTTGTTTAGAACCCATTCCCAGTACCAAAGCTTTCTACCACCACCGCTAACCCAACATCTGTTTCTGCAGGATGAGAGCTAAATAGAGTAACACAGGTGCCCTACAACTCACTGGAGAAAGCAAACATTGTAAAACTACATAAAAATAACATTAATATTACCGTTTCAGACTAAGCAGCACTTTAATTTATGCATTGATTGTTTTACATTTTAAAATCCTGCGAGTTATGTTGGTGAGGATCAATCAAAACTGGAATTGATCTCTGTGTTGGGTAAACTACTGCTGAGGAAACCAAATGACTCTGGGGAGCTGTAATAAATCGTGTATTTATTTTTAGAACATTTGGACAATAATTTAGACCATTGTTCTTACAAACAAGAAACTTATTTCTTGGTCTCTTCCTCTTTAGAAAGAGTTTTAATAATTTCCTCTTTCTTGGCCTGCTGTCTCTCCTCACGGCGCTTTCTTGCCTCACGTGTCTTTGAGCGACGGGCCTCTGCTTGATCACTAGATGATAAAAGGACACACAGATTTATTTCTGTCTACTTTAAAGCAGAATAAAAATATAATTAGGATCTATAAATAAATACATATCTATATTTACAACTAAATGCAATATCTGATCAAAAAACAAATTACTGTGCGCACAGCACCCACTGAGTGCACTGTGTAATGAAATAGAACAGAAGAACTTACTGTCATTGTGCAAACTAAAATCGCATGTGTCCTCAATCAGGCATTATAATATAGTTCAGGTACTTACGCCAAGAGCTTCTTGCGGGCCTTGTCTGCTTTGAGCTTGTGTATGTGCTCCATCAAGATGCGTTTGTTCTTGAACACGTTGCCCTTTGCCCTCAAATACAAACTGTGGTACCTGATGGAAGAAATGTGGACAAATATATGAATTTATTTGTGGGTTTTCATCCACAGTTTGTAATCTCACCAAGTGTTGCGTTTTGCCAAATATGGAATGTTTCAAACAACATTGATAACGAAAACCCTGCTATACAGCCGCTCATTTCTGGACTTAAATTTTAGCATTTAGGTTTTGGGATACAATATGTTGAGGACTTACATATGCCTGTCAATCTTCTTGGACTCTCTGTAACGTCTCAGAAGGCGTCGCAGAATACGCATGCGACTCATCCAGACCACCTTTTCTGGCATACGTGCGTTTGCTGTACCCTTTCTCTTACCTGCACAGAAACAGCAATCAAAACACGTCCGGAAAACAGTAGGTGGTACATTCGGTAGGTTTTTCTACTTTTTATTCCTGTAACTTGCAATAAAATAGCTGTTGGTTACATACCTATGCCCGTGTGACGACCCTTCCGCCGTGCCAGCGTATTCTTGCGGCATCGCGAGCGAGAGTGAACCGCAACTGGCTTCTTGATGATCAGACCATCTTTCACCAACTTACGAATCTGCTGCCCTGTGTATTCAAATAAGAACACCTTATAACAATTCCCCATTTTAAAACATTGGAATTTTGTGGTCATTGTAAGTGCTTACGGGAGTTGGCATTGGCAATTTCATTGGTCTCATTTGGGTCCAGCCAGACCTTTTTCTTTCCACAGCGCAGAACGCTGGATGCCAACCTCTTCTGAAGCCTGAGCATACTAGAAAGTGTTAAAAACAAAATTTATTAGCATTTAGCAGGAATAAAACCACCCCAGTAACTGCTAAATATGTCTCTCTGTTTAACATACCACATTAAAGTATTGATGTTACTATTAATCTTAGTCATTTAAATGGACAGAAAACAGTTTCCAATTAACCATATTTAGGTTTTTATCCAAAGCAACAAATGACACCCTTAAAATTGTGTCATTAAAACAACAATAAAATAGAATTTTCGACAAGTTTAAGTATAATCTGCTTGCACTGTGCCACAACAAGTATAATTATATTTATGTGTGTGCGTGTGTGTATGTATGTCCGTATGCGTGTATGTATGCATTTTTTTTACGTAAATTAATACTACCGAATTAATAATTCGCATAACTATCACATAATCTTAAATTAGGAACTATCAGGAGACCATGTAAACGTTTATTTGTATAAAATGACCATCAGAATATTAATAACCATAGATGTCTATGGAAGGGCACGTCGGAGCATGTTAATAGTCTACCCGATGTCTAATAACTACTGAAGTGAACAAACATCAAACAGGAACATTGTTACTTTCTAATACATAATTTTAAGTTTAACAAAATTCGATTTTATCATTTTGAACATTGGTATTTACAACATAAACGAATTTTAATGGTGCCGCAACACATATTACAATCTGAAACAACATGGCGATCCAGTCCATGGCACGCGCTGCGATACACTATGCCACAAAACGTCTTCCTACGGAGCGTAACATTTTTGCAAAAAGTACAGCGTAATTTAAATTCGCCTTAATTCGCGTTACTGCTGAAAATAACAACATAAGTAAATCAATACGACGGAAAAATGAAAGCACGTCTGAATTTTTACCTCATGGCTGAAAGTTGGTCGTAGCAAAAGGGCTACAGAGAGCGTGTCGAGAGCCTACGTTTATGTCGTCATCATCTTGAAGAGGGGGTGGCTTTTATTACATGTATCATTTGAGTGTGTTAATTGGATACAATTATTTTAATAAAGTATTCCATATACTTGTAATATTCACAGTTACCATTTTATTCTTTTAAAATTCAATTAATAGTATTGTCACGTGGACCATTAATATACTTTAAAAACCCAATAATTCCCGCGAATACAGGAGTGGTACAATCCAAACGGCGCTTGTTGCCAGCTGCTGTTTTAAAAATCGGCCACACGAGGGCAGTGTTTTATCTCTTGAATGGAGAGCAGGCCTGTTGAGTGATAGGACTTAATATTAGTTTGTCGAAGGGTTAAAGTGGATAAAACGAGTCGAGTCATTTTGTCAAAGTGAAGTGAAGTACATTATAATGTTTAATGTTGCGAAAATGAAGCTTTTTTAGTAGAAGAGGTAAGATTTAAAATACGTTTCTGTAAACAAAGAACTCAGTAAGCTCAAACCTAGCTGCAAGATATGTCAAGTCCTGCCACGACAAAAGAACAACCAGCACAACACAACAAAACACTGACACAACACACACAAACTGGGACTATATGACAGGATCCTGTCACCCTCACTGAGAAATGTCATCAACACTTTGCTCTTTTTCTGTTTATATTGATATGTATATATAGATACTTCATACTTTTATTTGATTTTTTATCTTAATCTGTATTTGTGCAGAATGTTTATATTTAATTTTCCTGTGCTTTGGCAATGTAAAATTTGTTTTATCATTCCAATAAAGGTTCTTTGAATCTTGAAAAAAAAAGAATAGCAGTTATGGGAAAGAGAAACAATGTATCATTAATAATCGTTGTTATTTGTCATATATTCAATAACAATACTTATAGGTAAAAAAAAATCAAGATAACAATATTATCGTACTGTATTCTATTATTCTACGCGCAACGGACCTTTAAATTATTGACAAAAGAAAAAATCAGTTTTGTCGATATGACAACCAAAGTGTCATATTGAGGAAAGGGCACAAAAGGAAAGGGTGTGGTCATATATCACGTTCATACGAAGCAACAATCAATGCCATTACGTAGAGTGGGGGGTAAAAGAGCTCATCATGCTCCATCATCTACCTCATTGTAATTTCGATCTGATCAACCAATGGGTGCCCGAACAGCCAACAAGCCCCGCCCAATTTATAGCCGATTGATTGACGAGAGGAGATAGGCGGGGTTTGGTCCCTGCGCTGAACAGCTGGAGACTGGGCTCTGTGTATTTGCAAAGGGAGAAGGTCTCTATAGAACGCCACCAAGGGCTGGGAGCGCAACACCTCACTGACAAGCCATCTGTAAGGGGCAGAAAGACAGAAAACCACCTTCGTTTTTTAAATTTTATTTTTAACCATGAATATTAAACTGACGGCAGGCTATAAATGAAATAGTAGAAACGAATTGAAAGTTTAAATCAATGGTACAGGGGGGTATTATGTCCAGGACGCCTTCCACCTCAACCCAGGAAATCCAGATGGACATGTTTGACCACCACGGCTCTCAGGTAAGTGCATGCAACAAATGAAAAAGCAAAATACAGATCATTCGCACGATATACAAAAACGACCGGTCGATCTTTTTGACTAAAAACACAGATTTATCTTTATTTTTAAGATTAGTCGCTTTCGAGGTTGCTCGTACTGTCGTTACTTGGCAACTGCATCTTTGCTTCCTCGCTCGCCACAATGTCCTTTAGACGCGTGATGTGAGGATAGCAACCGAAAGTTGTGTTATCTATTAATTGTTTTACCGAGTACGCTGATTTGTTTGGTGATGACTGAGATAATATTATTTCGTCACCTATTTACACGAATCATTAGTCACTTTGCTATGTCTGTGAGCACCTGGCCTATGAGCTCGTTTTTATTCACTTTTCTAAGTTACGAATCACCATTGTTGACGAAATTACAACCAGTTGAAATTCTTAATGTCACAACAAAATCGTTAATTTATCAAATTAAGCATGGTAATAGCTCAGGGTTTATGTAAATTGTATTAATCTGTATTCAAAGTTGCATTAGTCAATAAGCACGATTAAGTCCATTAGAAGAGAAAGAAATGTCTAACATTCAGTACTGTAAAAATGATGTCATCATATGGCGTCTCAGTTCTTATTGTATAAGGATCTTTCTTTCTTCCGACAAACCACGCCCACATTTAGCCTACCAAAAAGTGGCTGAGTAGCCTAATACGAACATATACAAAAACATATCAACAGTTTTCTGGTTGTTCCTTTTTAATAGACTGTGTTTTTCTTGCCGTCTGTGACTTATTCCTGATGATGTATACACCTGTTCCACACATGCAGGCCACTCTTTTGGCTTTACTGGGTTGTATTGCTGTGTTTAGTGTGTAGACGGATGCTTTTTTAATCGTGTTTTTGATTGCTAGGGCTGTATTTATATAATGGGTTTTTATATAATCCAGTAGTGTAAATGTGTGTGTGACCTGTGCTGTGGAGACCTGCTCTATCTGACTCACATCTATACATAGCTGTGAGGAGGTGTAGTATTGAGAAGGGAGTGTGCTTGTGTGAGCAGGTTGGCAGGCTAAGCGCAGGAAAAGTGTATGTGTTTTTTCATCAAAGAAGGACTTGATTATATATTACAATTTTGTCATCATTTGCTTACCCTCATGTTCCAGAAAAATAACTTTTATGAACAACGCACGGGGGATTTATAGAATGTTAATGCTCATTTTTTCATACAGTGAAAGTGAGTGGTAACTGAAGCTGTCAATCACTAACATTTTTCCAGACATCTTTTAAAAATTGAAAGTTACACAGGTTTGGAAGAGCATGGAGTAAGTAATGATGTTACTTTTTGAAACTTTTCCTTTAAGTTTCTTCTTGCCTCCTTTTTTTTCTGCGATGAACTATTGTAACAGAGTGTAACTCCGAAATCCTTCCCCCTGCCTGTGGCACAGCCTCCCACCTTAATTACCCAATTAGCCTCAGAGGTTGTTTGTCAACAGGAAGTCTCTCATCACCATAGCAATACATCCCACCTCCATCCCTTGACATTTTGTTGGCCTTTCTCAGATCTGGTTTTGCAGTATACAAGCATTTTCTAGAGAACATTTTATTGTTAATTCTTTTTATCTTTTGTTAAATTGAAAATTCCAGTTTAATTCAGTTAAGTTTGCCAACACAACATACTTTTCTGTTCTTTTGTTTGTTTTCATATGCCAATTATGCCAATGATTTCAGTGTTACAGTCTGTGATAGAGCGTTTGCAATAAAGCGATTAAGCGAGCAACATCGCTTTGTGAGTTGTTTTATATAATGGTTTCCAACTTTCCAACAAAGCTGTTTTTGGTTATAAGCTTAGAATTTGTTTGTGGCAGTTGTCATTATTTTATGTAATCAGTGTTTTGCGCACAATTCCACTGTTGTTGAGATATATGAGTGTCAAACTTTGACATGGCAAGTATTAAAGTCCCCGTGAACCGGAAGTTGTGATCGTTTTTACTTCCGTATTCCAACACATTTCCGAGTGAAAAGGAATTGCAAAGGAGAAAATTAGTAGGCGTGGCTTGCACCGCGAATTGATTTGATGTGTAAAAACAGCTGTTGCATTGTTTTTGAAATTAAACTGGCAGCAGAAGTTAACGGATGCGCCGGCCAAGCCGTCTAGGTTACGTCATTTGAGATGGATACTACATTTCAGGGCGGAAGTGAATTTTAAGATTTTAACTGAGGATTATGAGGGTACATGAATTTTAAAAAGAAAATTACCCACATTTATAAGCTATTTACTATAAACGCTGCAATATTTCATGAAAAAATAAGAATTGTCATTTTTAATTTCACTGGGACTTTAAATGTAATTTCTGAAATTAATGTATTTTTGAAAAAGCATTATTTAATAAATAAAAATATAAACAATATTTTTGTATAATTGAGAAGATTCACTCAGTAAAATAATACATTTATCAGTTTTGGTAACTGTCTGAACACTGTATAACCCCAGAATAACTTTCCGCTGTGTCTCATTTAGCCGAAATTGCCAAATTGTCTGCTGTATTTGTGGAGTTACATTTACATGCATGACACCTGCAGTCAGAATTACAAGTATAATGGTTTTGTTTAGTAGCTTCCATGCATCTGTGTGAATATGGGTTTTGAACGTGCCTGTTCCATCAGGGTCTTAGTGCCACCAAACCCAATTAGCCGCCTTCTGATCTCCATGGCAACAGAGTCTGGCGCCTGTGAATGCCACATTGGGCTTTTTTCTGAGGGCAGCCAGGTCATTGGCCAATGTTCAGGCCAATCAGATTACTGAGAAAACCAGCGGATATGAGAAATAATTATGGGTAATCATATCTGGACACACACACAGGACAGGACGTAGAATCCAGAGTATGTTTGTTGGGTTGTGTAAAAGATCATGCATACACAAAAAACTGTCCATTTTCTCTAATTTCATATAATTCCTCTGTTTCTGTTTTTTCTTCTTTCAGGGGAAATATATGAAAAGGAAAAGTCGTTTTAAGCGCTCGGATGGCAGCACTTCCTCAGACACAACCTCCAACAGCTTTGTCCGACAGGTAAGACACCAAGTTCTTTTAGAAATGCCTCGGTCACTCATATCTCCTCAGCAGAAGACATCCTAGGTTGTAATTCCACAATATGTCAAAACTGTATGTCACTGTACACATATTAGTATTTGAAATAACAAATACCATGCAAGGGACCCGCAGCGTATAGAAATAGGTCATTCTAAGGTAATAAAAACATAACGCTTCATTATGTGAGGTCTTTATACATCAAAAGACATAGTTAAATATATACTATTGCATTTCTGTCAAAAGATCCTTTAAAATATTACACATTGGACATTTAATTGCATAATACTATTTTGTCAAAAATAGTCAAAAAGGCAGTTTACAATGTTAAAGGACTAATATTCCTAGTATTTTCTGCATCTCATGTGCACTTGACATTTTCCGAACAGTTGCTGTTACTGGGTCTTCCTCTCCCAAACGTCTCGTCCCAGCCCCTGCTGCACGACATTTGCCCATCCACCAGGGGTGTCATGCTAAAATACCTCTTTCTTTCCTGCCAGCAGGGATAACTTTATCCCCCCATTGAGACTGAAAAGGTCGACTCTCGCCTATCCTCACCCACACCCCTATAGACTACTTTGCAAGATGTAAACAATGGTACAGAAGCACTTCCGGTTTCCTTATTTTATTATTGGTTTTATCCTGCACATACAGTATAAGTAAATCTTAAAGATATTCATTTAATATTTTGATTCGGTTATAAATGTTCTGTTGGTTGTATTCCGTTTATTTGCGTTTGCGTGGTGTTAAAAATCTGAAATAGGAAGTTCTTCTGGCCCAGCGTTGTTCAGGTTTTCCGAAGTGGTCTATGACCACTCAATGCACCTTTGCAACAGGAAAACGAAACCCTGGCAACCACACTCAACACCTCAGCATTGTGTTGCAAATACATTTTCAAGATCACATTTTGTTCAGAAAATGTTAAAATCTAGATTATCATAAATTCTGAAATGCCCATTATGACCACTGCTAACAGTTTAGTAGTCCCATATAAGACACTGAGGTTCGTCTCTGTTTAAAAATCTCTCCTTGAAAAAATAAATTTTAGGTTTTAACCAAAAAGTTACATTTTGCAGCTTAAGGACACTGCTCTTGAAGATTCATGAATATGTATGAGGTAAATATAGTAGGTTTCTGCGTGCGTCTTCCCCCTCTTTGGCAGCTGAAAGTATGAAAACCTGTGTAGGCCTCGGTCTCATACACACCCACACATATGCACATATGAACAAATATACACACACACATACACGCTTATGCTCCTATACTGGCCAGGTTGCCATGGCGACGGGCCCCTGAATCTCCCCACAGCGTGCTGTGCAGTCGGAAGAGAAGGAGGCAAATGGATTAGCGTGTGTGTGGGGGGGGGATGTTGGCAGGCCTATATGTTGATTGCTGACAAAAATGTATGGCGGCAAACAGCTGAGGTCATATATCGCTGGCACACACATACACACAACATTCTATTGTTGTAAGTTAATGGGTGTGGCTCTCCAGCCACTGTTTATTAGAATGAGAAGCAGAATAATTGACCCTGTGTCCCCTGGGTTCTCCTGATGGATCGCTTCCTAATTTTCCCATTCGTTTTGGTACCATCAGATCAGACCTCTCTGTCATTTTGGCTCTGAGGTTGAGTGCTTCTTGGCTCTCTAAGGACTGACTGGTGTGTTTGATCATGGCTTCAAATGGCAGCTGCACAACAGAACATCACCTCACAATTCCCTTTATGCCGCGGTCACACCTGATGCAGCACAAAAGACGCTGCTAGCTGCTTCAGTGCATGTGTGTGGTAATTACTGTGTAAATGCATGTTTTCTGTACATAGCAATTGGCATCATTAAATACAGCAGCACTAAAGCAAACATTACAGTCCAACACACATTTTTACAGAGGAATGCAAATAAGCACTTTAATAAAAATGCATTTCTGTAAACATATTTGTTTTTACAAAGTCAGAATTTTCATCTGTGGTAATATACAACATGCCACAGTAGGTGAAGACTGAGCATGAACCAATGTGGAAGAGAGTGTGTGACAGATGTGAGACAGACAGTGATGATGATGGGCGAGTGGACTAGCTGAGGTTCTTGAGGGTCAAAGGTCGCCCTCTAGTGGCTCCACTAATGTTTTCAGCAAATATGCCAATATCATAGTTTAATTTATGTCATTATTCTGGCTATATATGTTAATGATAGTGCTGGATTAGAAATGAAGTACAAATGTAAGTAAAATCGCATGGTTAGTTTTATTTCAAGCATGCTCTTCATACCTGACTTTTATCTCCTTGATAACCAAGTACACTAACTTAGTATGAATAATAATTAGGGTCAAATAGAGGTGAATCTGAACAAACTGTAAATGCTTGAATGACTCAATCTCAGGTGGACGGAATGAGTGAATGTAAGTGTGGGTGCAGTGAGTCAGGTACCCTTCTGCTCCTTTCTTTCTTTCTTTCTTTCTTTCTTTCTTTCTTTCTTTCTTTCTTTCTTTCTTTCTTTCTTTCTTTCTTTCTTTCTTTCTTTCTTTCTTTCTTTCTTTCTTTCTTTCTTGCTTTCTTGCTTTCTTGCTTTCTCTGTTGGGCTCTTTGGGACATTCCCACTCATCCTGGCACTTGCCACTTCATACCGGAGCTAAACATGAGAGAGAGAGAGAGAGATGGAGAGATGGAGAGAGACAGAGTGAGGGAGAGAGAGATCTGCCACTGCCTGTCACAGCTAAATTTAACCCCCCAGTCTGCAAATGTAGCACAAGTCCTGCAATATGACCCCCCCGTTTCTCTCTCATTTCCCCCTTCAGAAACTGAGCACAGGTTTCAGCTGTGTGCATGTGCGTGTGTGTGTGTGTGTGTGTGTGTGTGTGTGTGTGTGTGTGTGTGTGTGTGTGCGTGTGCGTGTGCGTGTGTGTGTGTGTGTGTGTGTGTGTGTGCGTGCGTGTGTGTGTGTGTGTAGAGGGGAATGTAGGTGGGGGGGGGTTGTTGAGGTTAGCAGAGCAATTGGCCACTCTCTGACACACACTAACTGTTCTCTGCCTAACTTTTTTCAACACTCTCCCATCACAGCTACACACACATTAATACACACCCTTGCGTTACACACACACACTCACATCGCGTTTGGTGTAGATTCGGATATTTGGGTGTGACTCTGTTACCGTGGCAAGGAGATCGTGCCATGGAGACGAATGCACGGATTCAAAGGCCCGTAATGGTAAGAAACATCCGGAATGGTTTGTGGCGTTTGTGTGGCAGTTAATGATGTGTACTAACAAGACTGCACTGCTGTCAGAAAACTGTGCCTGGGACCCTATAAGTGTTCTTTCTTATTTCCACCTTCTCTATACCTCTCTCTCCTTCCCCCTCTCTCTCGCTCTCTTTCTGCCGTTTGATTCCATTTTGGGCTGGGCAGCTGCTTAGGCCTGCTGGGTTTAAATTAGACCTCCAGTACTGCTCCGGGAACTTGCTGCTACAAGTTGCCCTGATAGAGAGCTCTTTTCTTGGTTTCCGTCCGGTGTTGGCACCCATGGATTATGGTTATGCATAGGGCTGGCATGATATCAGATTTTCACGACATAGTTATTGTGGCGAAAGGGATTCGCAGTAATGATATTATTGCGATATCTATGTATTGCAATATCTATCAAATTCATCTATTTTGTGTTTTCTCTTTTTTGGCCATGTATCTTACATTCAAGATACAAGCGTAGGGAAGAGAGAGAGAGTTGTGGCTCTTTGGGAAAACTTTAAACGGGTGCTAAATAATTTACAATATTATCATTTTTAGAATGAACATAAAATCAATAATCATGGTATATCACTGTTATAGCCAAAAGAAATGATGTTATGACACCCCTAGTTATGCAACAAAACCACCAATAGCAACTAATAAAGCTTCCTTTGATTAGAAATTATTATGCAAATCTATCAGGTGTGATGAACTAGTCACATTTTATTTGTTTCAATGTTTCAGAGATTATTTAATTTGCTTTTTGGGGACGTAACAGTAAAACAAATGGAGGTGCCAGGTGTTTTGTCACAGAAGATGAGCTTTAACTTGTGCAGCTTTCATAATTGTCTCATGCATTTGCAACGCTAAAAGATTGTGATGTTGTGTAAATGAGCAGAACATTTTTTTTTAATAAAGACTAAAGTCAAGACCGAATATCATGTGAATCAGTAAAAACATAAAAAGTGTTCTGCAAAAATTGTGCAGAATTTACATTGATAGTCTTGAATTAATTCCATTAAAAACGAGGGTTGTATGACTGTATGTGTCAATGTATTCATACATGGATGTTATTTGCTTATGAAATGTTCGCACGCATGCCTGCTGTTTGTTATTCTGTGTGGACGTTCAGTTAAAATTTAAATGGCCTCAAGAAAAATATTATATAATCTGATCTCTGTTGTACAACAAATGTGTTTTCTGTTTCGAAGTATATGGCTTCATTGTATATTTGTGACTGTGTCACATTATCCACTGTTATCTTTTCTATGGAGCACAGAAGTAAAACATTTTGAATAATTGTTATGTAATTGTGAGATTGTTGTGCAATTGTTGAGATTGACCAGGGGCTGTCAAGCTCCAAAAAGTATTGAACAGACCAAACTTTAAAGGGATAGTTCTGACATCATTTCTTCACCCTCGTGTGGTTCAAAACATGTATATGACTTTTACTTCTGTGGAGGACAAAAGAAGATTTTGGAATGACATATGGGCGAGTCAGTGATGAAAACATCATTTTGGCATGAACTATCCCTCAATCCCTGTAAGCATTTGATATTTTTCTTTCCCCCAATACATCTAGCCTGCGTTTGCTGTTTTTACGCACTTTATTCGTTCCTCTGTTTATCAGTTACCAAACAGATACTGCACAATGTATATTTAATATCGTATATTGGAAAATCATTCCATATTTCTTAAATAAAAGAGGAAAAACAACTTTATATCTCTATTTCAGTAGAGAGACCTAGTCATTATCCTTACACAATTTGTTGGTGTACAGTACATTTGTGTGAGTGGGAGAATCTTGTTCTAATCCTTCCTCTCCAGCTCTCCCACACACTCCCTCTCTTCTTTCTGTCCCATTTCTCTTATTATTACTGCTCTCTCCATTGTTCGTCATCTTTTTGGCATGTCTTTTGTTGTCTCTGTGCTTCGTGTTGTTCTTGTTCCGTGGCTGATGTCTCGAGCATAAAGACTTGACAGTGTTATTCATGCAGAGTGTTTGTGGGCTGCTTTCTACACAACCGGGGGAATTTTACACACTGGAAGGCGGGAAATGTCAACTTTGTTTATGAGCTCGGCAGAGCCTGAGCTAATATTATTGTTAATGCGCTGTTACTTGAATGCATCCAACTTCATAACACGTAGGCCTGTGATATTTGTAGACTCTCTCAGGTTGTTGTTTGCACTGTTTCGGGTGAATGGATATTGTAGACTTAGACCTTTATGGAGGCCACCTGCTACTGATCTTGAAAACTGATAGGAAAATACACAGGAGACAGTAGAATTGAGAGTTCAATGGTTATATTGAAATTAAATCAAGTATATCAATTATATCAGTTTATTGTTTTAGTAAGTTAGTATAAATTTAGTAGTCCCAGCTACTAGTGGACCAGTACAAATACAACAGCTCTCCTATTAAAACCAAAGTCTAACAACCAATATTTTCCAAATAGTTTGCGGTCTACTGTTTTCTAATGAAGGATGATTTATTCTGTGTGTATGTGTGTGTGCTGGGTTCTCTGTTTAACTATGAATAATTAAACATCGTTGCATATGGCATATGTCAGCTTGACACACTCTCGATTCTATTTAAAACACACACGTTCACAAATATGTGACAAACCTAATGCACTCATGTTCGCACACTTAGACGCTTCCAGTGAGTCATTCTTGCAGCTGTCCGTACGCTCGTCCACACCACCCACAAGTCCGATCGACACCTGAAACATGTACAGACAAAGAGTAAGACCAGGGCAAAGGTGGAAGTAAAAGATGTGAGGAGTGGGAGGCTTATATAAAGGTTCTGACACTGTACTGCACTCAGTGTGTGTGTCAACTGTATCTTCATGAACTCTATACCCACACACTTAAACAAAAAGTACAAATCCATACAAACATATATGGGTGTTTCTTTAGCTTTAAGCTCTTTTTCCTGTGGACTTTTAGAAGCTGAACTCTCTGGAAACAAACTTACTTTCAGTAGTTTCCCTTATTTTTTTCATTATCAATGTCCAATATTGTACAAATATGCAGATTTTTTTAAACATCCACCATGTCATTTTCACTGCATCTCGGATTTTGTGTTGAGTTGTGTTTGATTTTGTGCATAATTGAGCTTAATTCAATGCACCATAAAAATATTTTTTATTGCGTATTAAATTTCCTATATTTTATCTCAAATATTTAACAGTTTTGTCTGTGTGAAGAAGGCCCTTTCACATCGAGAATGATAACTATAAAGATAACTATGATGATAACTTCATATCTGTCGATAATGTTATGTTTAGTCTAGGGCTGTGCATTTAATGCGTTAATTATAATTAAAGTGTTATGGAAAATTAACGCGCTAAAAAAAATGTACGCACCCGCCCCAGACATAAGTAGGTCATCTTGCATTTCATACAGTTGACTGGTGACAAATATGATGCTGGCAACAGCTTACTGCGTGATATATAACATACAGAAAACTGTCAGAAAGAACCTAAAATTAAAGATATATTTGCAAAAATTACCCTGAATGAGCTTTTGTCTCATATTTATGTAATTATGCAATCACACAAGCAATATCATAGCAGTGGTATTTTTGTCCAGAAAACTAGGAGTACACATGTCATGTTGATTTTATACAGAATAAGAAATTCATTTTAAGATATATTTTATAGACAACATTGTCTGTTTTCCTAATTTTTCTACGAAAATATATTATAGAAAAATATAAAGCCTTAGGAGAAGTGTTGCGCGTCTCTGAGGAACACACAGGGTGGTTTCGTTTCTAAGTGAATACCTTTCTTGAGCGAATCAATTGAGTGAATCAATTAATTAGTGGCTCATTCATAAAGAGTAATTTACTGCATTCCTGAACAATTCAGTGAATCTAATGAATTAATGGCATTACTGGCAGTTTTTTATTCTTTAAAGAATTTTAACAGTATTAAAATAAAAAAAGTTAAATAATAACAATACTAATAAATTGGTGATAGTTTGCCCCAAAAAATCTGCTTATTTACATTTACTTACCCTCATGTCATTTCAAACTTAAATTACTATTTCTTTGGGGAAAAGAAAGATATTTCTTAAGAATGTTAGTAACCAAGCTGTTTTGGTCTTTAATTATAATAATTCAGCTTCTGAAGAAAAAACAAAATTATGGCCGCTTTAGCTTCTGAACATCTGAAGCTACTTTCTGTATTATCTTATTATGGCTTTACATGATATTTTTGCCCCAAATGTGATGTGTGATTAAGTTGCGATTAATTAGATTAATTAATCGTAACATCATGTTTAATAAAAAAATTGAATCGCCTAGATGCACGTTAATGTTGTATCATTGCATCATGAATCTTTTGTCTATATTTATTGTTCATGTTGTGAACAGGCCGTAAACCTTTTGAGACACTTTTATTAAATGTTTGAAACACTCAAATACACACAAACGCAAAGCATTATGGGAAGCTTCTTCCCCTCACTTTCACTTCCTCCCAATCATCGCTGCCCCCTCCCTCTATCTTGTTCTGTTCTTCATTCACAAATCATATCACACAACAACTCAATGTTTCTTTTTATGTTGTTTGTGTTGCTTCTCTTTTGATAAATAAAAGAAATCAAAAAATAAAACTTTGCCATACTGTGCAATATCTTAACAGATTCATTGTTGTGTTCTTTTGACCTCTCACTCCCCATCTCTTTGGTTCTCTATCAGGGCTCAGCAGACTCCTACACCAGCCGTCCCTCAGACTCTGACGTGTCTCTGGAGGAGGACCCTGAGGCTCTCAGGAAAGAAGCAGATAGGCAAGCTCTTGCCACCCTGGAGAAAGCCAAGGTCCCTTGTTTCTCTCCCTACTTCTGTTTAATTTCGCCATTATTCTCATTGTGCCCTGAGCAGTCATGATGTACCTATAGAAAGGATTTTTTTGAGGGTCTCAATTAAACTCCATTATGTAAAGACAACTTTGGTTGTGCAATATATGTTAATTATCTTAATTAAGTAAATGTAAGAAAGTTTATTGCAAATATTCATCCGGACAACTATACCATTTTGTAGCATTATTTCATCCTCTTCACATTACACATGACTTGTCTTTCATTCCTCTCCAAACATCTCAGATATTTTTCATAAAGTTGTGATGTTTCCCAAGTGCTTTCACATTCATCTAGAGTCACCCTTTTTCTTTTTTCTAAGTTGTCTTTCATTTTTGTCACCTCATTTATTTCTCACTCTTCCCTTTATCTGTCTGTAGACCAAGCCTGTAGCGTTTGCAGTGAGGACTAATGTCGGGTATAATCCAGGGCCTAATGATGACGTCCCGGTTCAAGGCATGGCCATCTCTTTCGAATCCAAAGACTTTCTCCACATCAAAGAGGTCAGTCATATTTATACATGTTCACTAAACAAGTTATTGTGAGCGTGTAAAACATAGGTTGTATTTTTTCTTGAAATACATTCAAATTTTGTTTATTGTTTTATGGCAAACAGCAAATGTTTTTGCGTTGTCTCTCTCCTGTGTCTTTATTTGGCTATGCTTCTTGCTTGAGTATTAAGAACAATGAATGTGTAGAATTCAAAGGCAGTTCTTCTGTTGACAGAAATACAATAATGACTGGTGGATCGGGCGTTTGGTGAAGGAGGGATGTGAGGTGGGTTTTATCCCCAGCCCAGTTAAGCTTGAGAGTACCCGGCAATTACAAGAACAGAGAATGAGACAGAACCGCCTCAGTTCCAGGTAACAGCCAATAAGAGATGACTTAAGCCGGACCGTCAGCCAATCACAAATCATGATGATGAAACATTAAACAAGCATAACCTTTTGTGATTCACCAATATTACTCTTTTTTAATAGTAAGTCTGGTGGAAGCTCCAGTCTGGATGTTGCCACAGGTGCCCGGAGACCCACCCCACCTGGAACAGGTATGATCCTACTGTAATGCTGTGAATTCTCTTCTGTTGTGATGGCGATATAACCTCCCTGCAATACTGTCTTAAAAACCTCCAAACATTTACAAATTTGGCCAGCCCTTTAATCTGTAGCGACATTTAGCGATTTTTAGCAGTACATGTGTTGCCTTAGAATCAAACCCATGGTGTTGGTATTGGAGAGAATCAGACTTCTTAAGATCCCCTCTGCCCCTGCCCTCTTATCCTCCAATTCATCTCTATCTTTGTTTTTCTATTTTCTCTCTATCATTCCTGTCAATTCCTCATTATAATTGCTGACAGTCTCACGTTTGAGTGTAAAAGTTTTACAAAGGTCTTTTGCTTTTATTAGGTTTGCTTGTTTTTTATTCTACAACACCTCCTTTTGTTCTCTTCATCACATTTCTGCAAACTCTGTACATCGTGCTGCTGTTTTTCCTCTCTTTCTCCTTCTCCGTTTGTCTCCCTTTCTTTTTTGTTTTTCTTCGCCATCTTTATTCCTCGCTCTCGCTCTCCCTCTCTTGTTCTGTACTTTCATTAAACCCCGCCCACCTCCCAATCGGTCCCCTGTAGCTGACTTGTCCCTGGGGCTTTATGACGATGCTTTGGATTCGGATGTTGAGGAGATGGAGACTGCCGACACCCGTGACCATAAGGGTGTGGGTGGAAGTGTCACCTCCCCTCAAGGCAACCTACCCCGCCTCCCTTTCTTTAAGAAGGTAACCGTGGTGATAACTGCAGAATGCATCATAAGTCAGGCCCCCTACAGTTGTGACTAATATTCAGACTCACTCATAACCAAGCATCTTCTGTGTCTCTGAAACATGCGGGGAGTGTGTGTGTGTGTGTTATTGTGGTTTAATGTGGACGTTTAAGAGATTATTGCTTTATAAAGCTTGATATCATGCAACTTCATGGAAGTAAGATGTTAACTCCTTTAGATTTGTGCTGGCTGAATGCTATCATTTGATGAATGTTATTTCTAATAAAAATGACCTGATTTATTACTTAGCCAAGGAATCTAATAACAAAAAAAAATCTAATAACAAAACCATTCTGTTCCTTTTCCAGCATCCCTAATGTATTAACATTTTGTCACTAACAAAAACTGTTTGTTTGTTTGTTTGTTTTCTTGCTTTCTTGCTTGCACTCTCTCTCTCTCTCTCTCTCTCTCTCTCTCTCTCTCTCTCTCTCTCTCTCTCTCTCTCTCTCTCTCCCTCTCTCTCTCTCTCCTCTCTATCTATCTCTTAATGCATGTGTGTACGGAATGATAGGTGGGCCTGCCAAACAGAAGCAGAAATCGGTGAGTCATACCGACAACAAACTTTTTGATGTTGTGTTTTTGTCTTTATATGTTAAGAGCCTTGGGGCTGTTCTTTTTTACATATACTGTACTGTTCATCTGCCAAAAAATGTAATTATTATATGCAAATGCCTCTGTAAACACCAGTTTAGTTCTCTAATGGCTGAAATACAGATAACAGTAGCATACCGACGCGAATTATGTTCATAAAATCCTTTTTACAAAAACATCTTAGCACTCACAGTTTCAGTACAGAGCGTCAGCCATCCTCCTGCACATGCTCACCAGCTGAAGAAAAAACCCCTGACAGGTTGCCACGGTTTCCGTTTCTAAAACAGGTCCGTGACAGTTCGTGTAGCCCACGCATTTTACTGTCTGTCACATTGGCTACTGTCACACAGGCGCACATGAACCGACACCTGCCCGAGAGCATTAGAGTACTCGAACTGATTACAGTACATTGCAGTTGTTTGTAGATATTCCTGTTTTCTGTGGCTCTGTCAGATATTATATAACTGGGCCAGAGGAGTGGGAGGTGGTCACGGCAAATCAGAATCTCTCCCTCTCATTTTCTCATACACACTCAATATCACAGATGATGAAGTGAAGGACCATCAACGGAACATGAAGTGGTTTTATTTTAGATTAAACTCTATGAATCAGTGGTGGTCTGATAAAGGCAAAGGAGGGGCCTTTTTATAAAATGTATTTTAAAGGTCCAGTGTATTAAATTTAGCGGCATCTAGCGGTGAGGTTGCAAATTGCAACCAATGGCTCACTCTACCCCTTCCCTTTCGAAGCACTACGGTGACTGACACAGCACTAAAATGTCGTCATGTTTTCGCTTCTTTGCTGAAGGAGATAATGTATTGATGAAATTTGCTCTGTAGAGCAGTTTGTCCGTTTAGGGCTACTGTAGAAACAACATGGCGGATTCGATGTAAGGGGACCCGCGGTGTATGTAGATAGAAATAGCTCAGACTAAGGTATAAAAACATAACGCTTCATTATGTAAGATCTTTATACACCTCTGAAGACATAGTTATGTACAGTATATTAAATTGCATTTCTGTCAATAGATCCTCCAAAAAAATACATACTGAACCTTTGAATGTACATCAGTGTCATTGTTTATTATTAAGAGGCTGAGCAGCTTTGATCAATAGTAATTTACACATCAGACAAATTCTTACACAGACCACCACTATTAAAAATACCAGCGAGACAAAGAAAGTGTAAGAAAAGCTTTGAAACAAAAGTCAGAATACATCATAGGAAGCAGCGTCATGCATCACTATTTTTAGATAAGTGCAGATTTGTAGGTCTGTTCTGGCAAAAATTTAAGCTCAAAATGGCTTGGATGTTCATGTATACAGTAAGTCAGTCACAGATGTGTTTGTGTCTGTTTGGGTCTGAATGTCTTCACAACAACTGTTAAATTGTAATTTAATTACAGTATTGGCCAGCCCCATGAGGAAAATTGCTTAATAAACATATACAATCAATTAGCGATCACCCTTGCAAAACCAAAAAATGGTCAGTAATCAGGAACAACGGAACAAACCCGTACATTATCAACGTTATTTGTTCCTTAATAAACATAGTAAAAATGCCAGTTGGTCTCTGTGAGGGTTTGGTTTAGGTGAAGAAAAATGTCATTAGCTCAGTATATAAAAGAGTAGAAGTCAATGGGCCAGTAGAAAGTCCCCAGTGTACATTAACAGAAAAACAGACATATATGTCTTTGTGTATTTGTGTGTGAACTTTCAGATGGAACATGTTCCCCCGTATGATGTGGTACCTTCCATGAGACCCATAATTCTGGTGGGACCTTCACTTAAGGGCTACGAGGCAAGAACACTTACTTTTTGTACCTTTCAATCTTTAATACGTGTCAAACAGATAAGACCTTCAATACAGATTCTAATACTTGTGTGTGTTAACAGGTGACAGATATGATGCAGAAGGCTCTTTTTGACTTTTTAAAACACAAATTTGAGGGCAGGTGGGTACTAAAAGAGAATATTATTGTCAATTCATTTAAAAATGGTCTTTAAACATGCCAAGAAACCATAGTGTGATTATTTAGCTATTTTGTAGTTGCATTAGGTGTCATTGTATCATATGACTCATATATGCAATAAGTCTCTGTCTCATTAAAAACACCTGGCACAGCGATATAGACCCAAATCACTATATTGTCCCTTGTATTTTCAGATTTTGGTGGCTTATAGCAGTGATTTCTTAACATATGTGTTCTGGTTTTCACTAGGTAAAAGACAGATGTTTGTTTAATAGTTGGTGTGTATGTGTTAGAGCTGAATCGCACACGTAACTTACAACCGAGTCATGGCATCGTTCTTACAATTTTATATGAATCAAGTATTATGTTGCAGTTCCTAATAAAGTTATCAGCCAACTGGTTTTATTTACTCGCCAAAGCTTATTTTAAGTGTTCATTTCGGACCCTAAATATAACTGTGGTCATGTTCATTATTAAAGAAACATTCATATTTTTACAACGGGCCTGTCGATATAGTGTGAAAAGATCTGTGTGGACAATGTCGTGTTAACATCACTATCGTTGGCAATATCTCAAAATACAGGTTTTATAACTGTTACACCAAGGTCACACTGTTATCTGTTGTTTGTTCCAGAATATCCATCACCCGGGTGACAGCAGACATCTCACTTGCCAAACGTTCCGTCCTAAACAACCCCAGCAAACACACGATCATCGAGCGCTCCAGCACCAGATCCAGTCTGGGTATGAAACACAGTCTCACAAATGTAAACTTACATCTGAGAAACTTTTCATGTGTGATATCAAAGCCTGAGAAAGCTACATATGGTTTTCCGGAGATATATTAACAGACTGAATATTATCCTTCCGAAACCTCAGATTTTCATATTTGCTGTTTTTCAGGAAATGGAAAAACACTGTACTTTTTAAATGATGAAATACTGCGTCAAAGTTGACAAGCACTTTTTAATACTTTTTATTGGTTAGGTATTTGCAAAACCCAATGACAAACATAAAGGGTGACTAATAATTTCATAAATAATAAATGATTTAAAAAAAATAAAAATCACAAAACATGGAGACGATAGCAGCGATATCCAAAACGTATTCTGCACATGAAAGATGTTGGTCCAGCAGTAAGCATAATACAGTACGTAAGTACATAATATAAGATAAGAAATATGTATGGTGGGATTTTTTAACTGCAAGAATGTGCACACATTAATTGTTGACGAAAAAGGGAATTTGTATTCAAAAAGGTTACACCAAGTAAAACAAAAACTCCAAGAGAAAAAAAACACTAAACTATGTAAATCCAAAGCAAAAACGACATATTTATGGCAAAAAAAATCACTAAAAAGACACATTTTATCCCATATTCACATTTTATATATGAATAGATCATAGGAATGCATTGTTTCAATTTAAAGTCATGGTAAATAGTCACTTTCTTAGCCCCAAGACTGATCTTAAAATTTGTCAATCCCTTGAAATTTCACTACATTTTTCTGAATGTTTCGTTCTCTTGCTCTGTCTCTTCATATCTGATCTGCCTCTTTTCTCTTTTTCATCTCTCTGCCACACTTTCACACAACACACTTTTCCCCTCTGTCTTTCTCTCCACCTCAGACGTACTGGGTACGTATCTTCTCATCCATCCCATCCCTTTCTTCATCCATCCATCTAACTCTATCCATCCATCTGTTCTGTCATCCCTGCTTTAAGTTTGGAGTGAAATCATATGTCGGCACGGTTAGAGAGTAACTAATTAAATGTAGCAACAATACTAACTCCACTAGTTTTTAGTGGCGTAAGTGTAGCTCAGCTGCTTTTAAAATACAATATGACGGTCACATTGTATTTTGAATACAGACCTAAAATGGACTAAGCTGTGACAATAATTTAACACTAAACACACAATAATTATAACTTAAAACATTAAACCAAGTATCTTATCTCTGTGATGGCTCTAGGGCTCTAGGGCTCTAGTTTTCAGCTTGAATTGTATTCTCAGAGCCCCAGGTGTTCTTTAGGGGCCAGTTAAACAGGGTTGTTTGTCACTATATTTTCGAGTCCGTTAAACTAATTAGATTGTTTTGTACTTTTATTACGTGTCTTAAGTGTAAATGTACAGTGGGGCAAATAAGTATTTGATACACTGCCGATTTTTCAAGTTTTACCACTTACAAAGAATGGAGAGATATGTAATTTTCATCATAGGCACACCTCAATGTGAGAGACAGAATGTAAAAAAAATCCAGAAAATCACATTGTATGATTTTTAAATAATTAATTCACCCCTTATTGCATGAAATAAGTATTTGATTTTCTGATTCGCTGTCACATCTATAGTACACAAGCCCTAGTTTTTATCAGACTTCTTGAATCAACCCAGAAAGCCACACAAACAGGCATACAATCATTATTCTACTGTCATACCCGTTCAGCGTTCCATTTACTTTAAGATAAATGGAAGTAAACTGAACATGCACATGGTCACACATGCATATATTCTAGGAAACCATAATAACCCAACATGCATGATATATACTAACATAACGCAAGGTTTTTGGTTGTGAGAGGTAAGTCTTTGTGAATCCATTTTTTGTGTAAAAGGCATTTCTGTGTGCTTATAAAAACTGCAAATAAGTAAAAAAATTGTAGTGTATATATTGAGTTTTATTAAGACATACTGTATACTTCACAAACATAGAGTCAGTTTAACTGTGCTTTGATGTAGTTGTATGTTTATGAGTGCATTCATCTCTCCTGGCAGCTGAGGTACAGAGCGAAATAGAAAGAATCTTTGAGTTGGCTCGAACGCTTCAGTTAGTGGCTCTGGATGCTGATACGATTAACCATCCATCTCAACTGGCCAAAACATCACTGGCACCAATCATAGTCTACATCAAGATTGCCTCTCCAAAGGTAAACACTCACTGATTCTGTCTTTTGTGGGATATGCTTTTTTTCTCATTCACGTATGAACGTGTTTATTGAACATGTGTGTCGTGGACTCATTATCAGGTGTTGCAAAGGCTGATAAAGTCTCGGGGTAAATCTCAGGCCAAACATCTCAATGTCCAAATGGTGGCAGCTGATAAACTAGCACAATGCCCTCCAGTAAGTATTTGTGTGCGTGAGGATGTAGATGGTTAAACCTTTATCTAATAGTCTTGAAATCTTTTTCTTTTTGTTTAATATAAATTTACTTTTAAGTATTATAAATATGATATATATTTATTCATTACGTATTTACAAGAAGACTGTGTTACTGAGGTCCACCAAATGGCAACATTTTTTCACACAATATGTCTTCCTTTGTCTCTTTCAGGAGCTTTTTGACATAATATTAGATGAGAATCAGTTGGAGGATGCATGTGAGCACCTGGCTGAATATCTGGAAGCGTACTGGAAAGCTACACATCCCCCCAGCAGCAACCCACCCAACCCTTTGCTCAACCGCACTATGGCCACAGCCGCCCTGGCAGCCTCGCCTGAACCCGTCTCTAACCTGCAGGTACAGGTGTTAACTTCCCTCCGTCGCAACATGGATCTCCTCGATGGCTCCCCGCCCACAGGGGAGGGGCCACATGAAGAGGAACACGCCTTCTAGGGCGGGGCCAGAATTATGGATAAGAGTCCTGAAACTGTCTCCTTTTCTACAGTGGCAACAAAATCACAGAAATGTAACAATGGCTGATCAAGAGATAGAAATGGCTGACTGTAATTTTTTTATCAGTCTCTGCTTCTCTCCTATGACACATTGAACAATTTAACACGTTCACACGTAAAGATATTCTTCACACGTGCACCCACAGCATCACATACACACCATTCTCAACATAGTTTTTAGACCACCCTGCATGCAACAGTCCACCAACAACACGCACATATCTCCCCCTTCCTGCATTTGATGCGTCTGCTGGACTCTAGTGGCCTCATGTCGTCAGCGAAACGTAGTTCAGATCGCTGCCCTCTTTCAGGTTGCCATGGCACCAGCCCTGAAAAAACGCTGTCATATGCTATATCCTATTAACACTGGGCTTAAATTCTAACCAAGGCTTGCGTACGTGCATTGACGCCAGTGCTGTTTACCCAAGTTGAATTAAAGTGTGCGTTTGTGTGAATAGGTGAGAGACAGAAATTGAGAAAGTGTTTAGTGAGCAAGGGAGACGGGGATAGATAAAAGCTTGCCGGTGGGTGTGTGTGTGGTTTTCACGACACAATTCTTTTTGTGATCAAGGAGATATGAGCATCCATCTGCTAAGTCTCCACCATTACATGGTTGTCTAGGAGACCAAAACTGCACTTCCACAGCAGTCAGATGATCTTTTTATAAAAGAGGATATAAATACAATGATTATCTTTAATATATAAACACCAATCATTTACTAGATTTCTTACAGTAAAATATATATATATATATATATTTTGCCGATATTTCTCCAGAAAGCTCCAATATGAGACGAGATTTGCCATATCTAATCTAATCTTGATTTTTGTAGTCATCAGCAGTTGTTGAAAGGATCTCTCACGTTTCTCATTTTCCAGTATTTAATGCGACCACTAGAGGGCGCTGATCTTTAGCTGAGCTTTGAAACACAGCTTGTCGGATGCATTTTACATTCTGTTGTTTTGAAAACAGAACGTATTTCTTGGTATTTTTCAAGTAAAAGTAAATATTTAAACCTGTTTATAACTAGGCAAGGCAAGCTAATTTATATAACACATTTTGTATCGTATATAAGGTCATTTGAAGGGCTGTACATAGAAATGATTACAATTTTTAACAAAAATACTAATATAATAAGCAAATGCAATATTAAAATAACAAAGAGCTAACATAAACTTACGTTTAATGCTTTTAAGAACTGTGGTCTGTATAAAGCATAAAGGTTTTCTATAGCATATAGCCTACTATGTGTTAGAGCTTTGTACAACCACAATCATATTAAGAATGAATTTAATACAAATCTGTCTGACTGTGAACTTACTACCATTTTTCCCATAAATGCATGATGAGTAATGAATGTATTTTAAAGGGACAGTTCACCCAAAAATAAAAATTCTGTTTTCATTTATACTCACCCTTCGAGTTGTTCCAAATCTGTATAAATGTATTTGTTCTGATGAACACAGAGAAAGATATTTGAAAGAAAGCTTGTAACCAAACAGTTCTTGGCCACCATTGACTACCATAGTAGGAACATTTTCTTTGTTCTGTTGAACACGAAAGAAGATATTTTGAAGAATGTAGGAAAGCAAATTGTTCTTGGGCACTTTTAGACTACCATTGTAAAATTTCCTATTATGGTAGTCAATGGTGGCCAAGAACTGTTTGGTTACAAGCATTCTTCCAAAAAAAAGACATTTATACAGATTTGGAACAACTCGAAGGGTGAGTATAAATGAAAACAGAATTTTCATTTTTGGGTGAACAGTTCCTTTCATATTTGCAAGTAACAGCTACATTTTTTTATGAAATTCATATATTACCTCTTGTTACCGAGGTGATTAACATGTTAAATTAACATGCTTTGGTGAAGAAACCTTTGGTGAAGAAGCTGGTTTCTAACCTCTGCATTAACAAGCTTGCTCTGTTTTGTGTGTCTGCATGCGCATTGGCCCGGTGTGTTTTGGCGGTGTGTCATGGCGTAGGGGCCATTCCTGGTGCATGGGGAACAGAAGAGGGAAGGACCTGAACTTGGGAGTCTCCAAGACTACCAGAGCGACCTGAGTGGAAAGCAGCCACTGCGCTCATCACGCAGCCAGTTACAAACAAGCGGACGGGGTCTGTCACGACAAGACACGTTCGATTCTGAGACCCAGGGCAGCCGCGATTCCGCCTACACCGATGACATGGAGACCGACCCATACGAGGAGCCGGACCCATGTCGCTACCGTCCAAATCCTGGCCAGCATGCTCCTCGCCAGGCCTCATGGGAGGATGAAGGGGCGGAGCCTGATCAGGAGAACCTCAACGTGGTCCCACCACCGACCAATCAGCATCAGCGTGGACGAGGCAAGCTGAGAGAGCGCTACTGTCAAGATGCAGAAGGGGCTGGAGCAACAACCGGCCGTAACCATAACCAGGAGGAGTGGAGCAGAGATGTGTATATCCGCTAGAGCAGGTTTACCTGACACGGGAGAGAAAAGAGAAGATCACCAATGGGACGGGATGGGGTGGTTGAAGATTTGATGCTATCTAGAAATGATTCGGATCTGTTTACAACCCAGAGAAACACACAATCATTGACAAACGCTGTACAGCTAACACTCACAACATTTGCATTATTCAGACAAAGCTTTCAGCCATTACAAAAAAGTTTTTGAGGAGGATCAGTAGAAAAACCTTTGTTTTAAATTCGTCTTCATTCTGTTTTACTTTTGTATAGAACTGCATGACTCCTAATCATAATGAGGTTAGTAACCGTTCTTGCTGAACATTAAATATGATTCAGAATGTATAACCAAAATCTTGCAATTGTGTGTGTGTTGGGTTTGTAGGTTGGTTGAGCGTGTGTGTGTGTCCTCTGTAGTCTTAAACAGGGTCTTTCTGATACACAAGAGTCTTGGGGGTGTCCCAACAGAGCGTGCCGATATTTTTGGCATATTTTATTCTATTTATTTTATTTATTGAGTCCCAAAGGACTGTTTTTAGCCTCCTAAAACCTTTACTTTCTTCAGAGCTCCACCGCTGCTATGTATTCTTCCAGTCTAGGAGGGGTGCTGTGGTGCTCACTTTAGTTTAATAGGGCTAAATGCTGATGTGCATACGTGTACCAATGCTAATCCAGATCTGCTAGTTTTTAAAAAATGACAATAATATGCAAATGTAATTTAACTCCTTTAAAAGAGTGACAAATATCGAAACTAAATATCAGTCCAAAACGTTTGAGACCACTGCTAAAGTCTAACAGGTTACTGTGATCTTAGTCTTGTGGAAAATACCTTTGTGTTGAATTGTCTTCTGTGCCTGTTCAGGGGCGTTCAGCGTTCTGCCACCAATGTACCACTGCCATCAGAAACATGTTCTGCCTTATGAGCACGTCAGTCACACAGGTCAACCAATCACAAGTGCCAGAATCTTTCATCAGGCCATGCCTGCTGTAACCATGGTGGGCTGTCTTAACTCAGTGCAAAACATATAGTTGTCGTTGTTGTGCGTGTGATTTAGTTTACATTGCTAGTCACTTTTAGATGAAGCAATGTGTTTATAGCATGCCAGTTTAAGGATTCACTTCACAGCAAGATATCAGAAGCCAGATATAGACACAGTTATTTATTCTCACAGTGATTTACATCCACACACTCACTGTCAGTACCAAACTGCCAAACACGCTATTGCTACTGCTTTTTGTGTTGTTATCTCTGTGGCCAATTTATAAGCCATTTGTGTGTGTGCGTGCGCGTGAAAGAGAAAATCTGGAGTCTACTATTTTATGTAACCAGAGCGTTGGTGAATGTCTTTGAGCCTCTTTTTACCCTCAGCTATGATTTAAAATATAATGACACAATTCGCTAAATACAAGTAGATAGCTTATTAAATAATGTTATTGTTGCATTATCGCAATTGTTTCAAAAAATAAAGAAAAACGTATTCTTTGGTGCCTGATTGTAGCTCCACTTTACTTTTTTTTTTAATTTGTGGATAAATTCATATTTTGATTAAAGATTTTGATCTGGATCAACTGTGGTTGTGTTGTTGCTATTGTCATTGTGCTGTTGCTATTGTTGTAGGTTGCAGATTGTAGACAGATAGAGAAAGAGATACACGAATGTCTTGTGGGAAACATGAGATGAAGAGATGCTGGAGTGGTGAAATTGAGTGTAAAGTGTGTGAAGTGATGGGGGAAGAAGGAGTGAGAATGCTATCTGGTGGTGGGGGGTCAGGCAGAAAACAAAAAGAAAGGGGCAAGGAAACAATGCAGGAAACAGACAATGGGGTGTGAGAGAGAAATGAAAAGATGTTTATCACCTCTCATTTATGGGGGCAATCCTGGTTTACAGTCAAACCCCAGAATCGACACGAGTTTGTGTCTGTGAAATATACATTACAGTAACATTAATATTAACATTTGGCTACATTACAGTAACCAAATATTAAAATAAAACGTGTCACATAACACTATATTTAATAAGTATACTGCAAATTTTCATAACTATGTCTGGAAATAATTGTACATAAATCATAAGTGTTGCCTCACTTTTTCTTGAGTAACACACATAAGAAAACAAACATCTGTTGAATCAGTAACACTTTTTTAACAGGTGTGACATGAGGAATACATAAATGAAGACCACAGAAAATAAACCTTCACAGATGTGTGAATAACATTAAACCACACTCATGTATGTGCACATCCGCCCTGCACATTGCACGTTTCTGCTCTTCCTGTAGCAGCTTCTCTGACATTCAGGTCATTCTTGACATTTAACTTGTGACAAAACTGCTAATGTTGAGAAATGTAACATTTAAACATAAAACAGTGCTTAGGTGTGGGTGTTGTGTGAAACCTGATTCAGCTCAGGACTTAAGCATGACATAGACAGAAAAAAACTTACCGGAAATTCATCATGGTCTGATCATATCATTCAAAAGGAACAATAACAGTGAAGTGAACACAATACATTACATTCCGAGTATTCAAATGATGTGTTTCCATTAATGACTTGTTTCGGTGGCGATTATTTTTTATTTTTTGTGCTTTTTTATTAAACCATATCATTAAGTGTTATTTAGTGTTAAAATGAGATTATTGGAAAAATGTGTACTACATCAACCCAATTCACACTACCCACCAGTGCAGACTCTGATATAGGCCTACTACATAGGGATTAATAAAGAACCTGGAAGGTAACTGAGATTAGAATAAGAATAATATATATTGATATTACATGAAGAGTTTGGAGATCCATTAGTTCCTCTAGAATGCATTTTATTTTGTTGTATAAAATAGTATAATATAATAGAGGGGATGGCCGTTTGTTATTGTGTGTAACCCAAGGATATTCCAGGGAATCCCAGTGGTTCTCTTTTTCTCTGCTTCTGATCAGATTTAATTTACTTTCCGTTTAACGTGCTTTAAAATTCCCCTTGAAATGTGAAAATAAAACCCCAAACAGAAACGACACGCCAAGCCGAGCTCCGCCCCGTTCCAAATTCGGACAAAAAGCTGTGCGAAAATTTGCGTCATGACCGTAGGCGTCCAATAAGGGCCTTGGTTTCGGCTGCACCCGAAACGCGTGACGCGTGCATTACGTCATTACTCGTCGTTTAAACATACATACGCCCACCAAAAACACGACGAGATTCCGTATTACGGCCCGGTTTTATAGAGCACCGGCTTGATTAAACCGCTATTAGTGAATTAAATAACCAGCACTCAAGTTACGACTCGCAACATTTAGACACGTTTTAACGAATTATCTGACGACACGGAGTAACAAGACAACGGGCCACTGTCGTTTGATGCATCGCTGATCTATTGTTTAACGGTAACGTTACTGTTAAAGTATTCAAAGAGCCTGTGGGAAAAAAAGAAAACGCGATCGAGAAGCAAAACCTTTAAACTGTTTGTTGTCGGAAATGGGTCTGCTGTTCGCCAAACTGATGACTGTGTTCGGGGATAGAGGTAAGACTGCGGTTCGGTTCGTGGAAAGAGGGAGCAAGTTTAAACATTTATATCTGTTTTATTGTATTTAAACGTAGCTGTGTTTTTATTTAAGCAAATGACTGATTCTCGATTATTCTTTTGTTGAAGTAGTTTTGTTATGGCTGTTATGGATTAGTATGAACATGGACAAGTGACATTATGTTAAACTGGTTCTCAAACTTTTTCGTTGTAAGGCCCCCTTTGTGTAGTGTGCATCACTTTGCGCCCCCCAAATAAAGACTTATGATCTGAAACTTAACATTTTAATTAAACCAAAAACATATTCAGTTATACAATGCTGGAACATATTTTTTGGGGTTGGTGGGCTTATTTTTCTGATGTTTGATTGCATAAAAATTATGATAAATTTCTATATTTCATAAAATGCCACAAAATCTGTGCCCCCCCCTGGATCCATCTTGGGGCCCCCAGTTTGAGAACCTATGCTTTAGCTTACACCATGTCCCTTAAATCGATTTCATAGTTGATAAGTACTCTACAAGAAAAAACACCGTACCACCTTGTGTTCGAATGTTCTGTTCTATCACACCCCAGATAAGTATGTCTCGGTACATTCAGTCATTTAGGTTCAAAGATCAAAGAATTTCTACTTATCTGTTGTTACTCTACACTTTGTGTACCCAACTTCTCTGAACTTGTTGGAATCGACATCGTCATACGTAGCAAATAAAACCACATTGTTGTCACTAACATGCCCCTTTATTCCTTTTTAGAACACAAAGTAATTATCGTTGGTTTGGACAATGCTGGAAAGACAACCATTCTCTACCAATTGTAAGTGAACATGAGAAACACTGTACATGGCGGTCCAAAACTACAATATGCTCCGTTTTACTACTTAAACAGTGTCATGTTGACATGTATCTTCCCACTGTGCTGTTTAAACCAAATTCATGCTGCTTTTTTTAGTTGGTTTATGATTTTTGTACTTTGGCACATTTGTAATGAATGCGTTCTTGCTCTGGTTCTGTCTAGTTTAACTAAAGAGGCTGTTCAGACTACTCCTACAATTGGCAGTAATGTAGAGGAGATCTCGGTGAAGAAAACACGCTTTCTCGTCTGGGACATCGGTGGCCAGGATAGTCTCAGAGCTACCTGGAACTCGTATTACTGTAACACAGAGGTGTGTATCTTTAACCTGTGTACTTTGCTGATGTGAAATGTGTTATGTAAAACACTACGAATTGCTGTACCTGTCATGTCTCTCTATCTCTGAGCTGTGTAGAGACAATAATGTGTAAGAATATTTGCATGCACGTTGCCTTATAATGTTATCTTGGTCAAGGTCATTATGGTGTCAGTCTAAGAGAGTTCATAAAACTATATTAATCTTTCTCTCTAAATGTAACAGATTGTCATTATGGTGGTTGACAGCACTGACCGGGAGCGGTTGACACTCAATAAGGAGGAACTGCATCGCATGCTCGCACATGAGGTTAGTTTGCTTAGTCAGCAGCTTGGAGAATAATGTTAATATTAATAATGATATTAAATGTCAAGATTTTCATGCTTTTGCTATGTGTGTGACCCTAACTGATGGCATAACTTCAGTTCTTTCTGGTTTGTTCTCCTTTTTTATCATCTACATAGGATCTACAGAATGCATCTGTGCTGGTTTTGGCAAATAAGCAAGATATGAAAAACAGCATGACAGCCGCAGAGATTTCTCAGAGTTTAACGCTCAGCTCGCTCAACGCCCGCTCCTGGCATGTCCAGGCCTGCTGCGCTCTCACTGGAGAGGGGTATGTGTGTTTCAAAGGTTATATAGGTGTATATGCCAATATATACAGTAGACACAAGTGTTTTAATCAGAGTCTAACCAACACATATTTTTCACCATTCATATTGCAGTTTACCAGCAAGTTTGGATTGGATGCGTACTCGTGTTTTGGCAAACTAGTCCACCGTCTGTGCTTCTTCTTAAACCCCTTAAACTGTTGAAAGAGAGATGAGGCCCACTTAAACTTTTACCCAACTCTCAGTGCCTCCTTCTGCACAGCACCCTGCTCAAGGTACATACTAAACCCTGGCGGAACATGCATTATCCACCTTCACCTTAATTCTGAACTTTGGATACCGGCTGAAGCATGGAAACCCTGCTTGTGTGTGTGTCTGTTTGTGAGAATGTGTACTGTATGTGTGTAGACACGTTTGTGTGTATGTGTGTGTATCACATGACTCCGTTCTAGAGGTCCATATTTTTACATGACATGTTTACATTACAATTTTCTGAAATGAACTTAAATGATCTGATGTGATCATGATGACCATGTGTTGATGCCACTGTTAAGCATTGGCCTCTGGTTTCGTAAAGCAAATGGCTTTACAGACAGCTCCGCTTCACAAGTGGAGTAATTGTCTACTGACAGTGATGTGGGACGGTATTGATTTGTGCTGAGCCACTAAGCTGTTGACCAAGTATTACTTGAAGTATTTAATGGGAATTGATGTGTGTGTATGTTGTACAGTTGTTTCATGCCGAAAGAACAAAGTGTTGAAGTATTTTATTTTTGAAAGTAGCCAGGATACAGTATGTTTTCGTATATAATTTTGTACAAAAAGAGTTTTGTACAAATAAAAATCTACTAAAACCTGTGTCTCGTGGTTGTTAAAAACATACTTCAGAAATAAATGTATACATTAATTGATTCTGAAAAAAGTGAGTGAGGACGACACAGAACAGTTTACACCCTTTAAACAGCTTCTGGTCTGGGACTTGACCATTGTCAGATCAAACAGTGGTCGACTTCTCTGGCCATTCAGATGATAAACTGTGCCCTCCCTATAGACTCATATGCTAATACACATGCTCTGGTAATGGGTACCTAAGGCCCAAATACATAGACTGGCCTGCATGAAGGATTGATTTTGTTTTGCAAATGACCTCGGTTGATAACATTGTGCGTATGATTTTCTAATGGTATTCTGAACTAGAGACAATAAAAAACAAATAGTTATCTGAATTGACATGAGTAATTGCGCCCCCTGGAGGATGGAATCAATCAACGTGCACAATAATAGAAATATTCATAATCTGCTGTGTAGAATATTGAAAGGATACCTCTATCATGTATGCATACAATTATGCGTTGAAGCATAACTCTACAGCGAAATTTCAGATATTTCCAACGTGAGTTCAATTAACTACTTTTGTTAGGTTAGGGTCAAAACACCAAATCTGGGAACCCTTTAAAGCAGTGGTCGCCAACCCGTCGATCGCGATCGACTGGTCGATCTTTGAGACGTTACTTGTCGATCTTTGAGACGTTACTTGTCGATCCCCGAAAGTAGGCTAATAGGAAAATGGAGAGACAAATATATTGTGCCTGATCAAAGTCCAGTTTTGCAAACGCATCTCTCTTTCTCTTCATTCAGTGGTTGTATGTTTTTAAGTTCTGCATTAATCTTTTCATGGCTGTATAAATAATGATTCCCTGGCCTGCGTGAGTTTTTAATGCGACCGTTATCATTAATCACATTTCATTGTGATGCGCGACTGCGCGTGATCGCTCTTCAGTGTTTCTAATGTCGGTGGTCAGTGATCAAACGCAAAATGAGACTCGCGCATTAACTGTCATTTGGAGGTCACTATACTGTTGCGGTGCATTAAGCTTAAAAACAGTTTATTCATATGACATAAAAATGTCACTTGTTCGTTGGCGTTTTTGTGCTTTTACACTGGATGCGCAAGCAAGCGCCGCGGTTTCATACTGTCCGCGTATCTGGAGTCGCGGCTCTCTGTCTTCAGAGAATGTAACTAACGAGTGTGAGCAACGGGATATGGTGAGAAAGCGGCGCATTTTAATGTTGAGTTTGTCTGAAAGACAACATCGGTCTATTCACAAAGTTGTAATAGTGAATGATCCGCGGGTCTGTCAGTGATGGTAAACTGCACCAGTACTATCTCATGCGGGAGATGACATCTGCTGATATCCTATTTATGTTTTCAATTAGCCTAATATGATAGCCCATTCCATACTACTACCTTTAGCTATTTTGTGAAACAGATACTTATTACCAAGACATTATTAGACGGGTAAAAGTAAATAGATAAATGATTTAAAATAAATAATTAACGTTGTTGTTATTATTAGGGCCTATTTATAACATTTCAATCTATATGATGTATTTACTTAATAAAAGTAAACAAAATAAATGCATCATAAAGAACAAATCTTTATACAGTAAATACCTAAATAATTAGGGTCTTGTTAAACTTATTCTAAAACTCGTTTTAATGTCAAGCTGTCATGTATGAATTAAAGTCCTTGAACTGGTGTTTAAATTGGTGTTTTTCACCTCATTATGGCACACTGAAAGTGGCAACTCTACATGTTACAGAGTTTGCTTAGTTGCATTGTGAACTTGAAAAGTTGAAAAGTGGAACAAAGAATTTCAGGTAATTCAAATAGACCCACAATAATAGACTAAATAAAAGGCCTCAAGCAGGAGGTTCAATCTGGGCTGTTTTTATTTTCAACTTTTTGAATGGTAGATCTTGCCTTTCAACAATTCTGACGTCAGGGATCTTAGGCTCAAAAAGGTTGGTGACCACTGCTTTAAAGGGATAGTTTACCCAAAAATATCATGCAATTATTGACAAAATTTTCATTTTTGGGTGAACTGTCCCTTTTACTCCAGTGACCAATGACTGATTACTTTTTAAAGATATACCATTTTAAATTTAATACACTAACAGGCTACCTGTTTTCTTGAAGGCAATAAATCTACTAACAGTATATAAACAACAACTATGTAAATTTTCACATGGTCTTATTTTTTGATGAAAATGGGAACCTGCAGGCCTGCACAGAAAAGAAAATGTGATGATAATCCATACATATTTTCTGCTCTTGCTGGATCAAATCATGGCCAGGTGAGTCCAAATTTTACAACAACAATAAAAAAATACATAGGCTACACAAACTTAATACCCCATACCATATTTTGAAGCAAACGATAAATTATTTATTAGTTAAGACATTCACAGTGTTTTTTTGTAACCAGTGGCCTGTTGCATGAAACTTGTTCCCCAGACGTTTGGGTTTAGCTTGAGCAAACTCTGGCTTCAAAAGTTTGGCTTTTGCATCCTTATCTTCACTGACCTACAACCAGATTCTCAACAATTGTAAGTGATGTGAAAACACAGGTGGACACCAGTGAGTCAAGTATTATGTCTGTTCTGTCAAGATGCATCTATTCCTTTAATTATTAATCCATACCCGTGTTAATCTGCCTTGTTCCTTTTTAATGTCAATGTTTCACTTTAACGGGCCCAATAGTCAAGTGGCACAATTCAAAAAGGCTATTAGACCAATGCAGAAGAACCTCCACAGCAGGAACAAGGGATTAATTCAACTCTTTCTCCTTTGCCTGGAAAACGAACCAACAGTCACACCTACAGTATATACACACACCCATTACACATACACAATGTTGTGGAATAAACACTATCTGAGTATTGTGTGGGGGTATAGCTCAGTGGTAGAGCATTTGACTGCAGATCAAGAGGTCTCTGGTTCAAATCCGGGTGCCCCCTGGTTTTGTTCTCAACTCATAAAAAGGGAAGAAAAACAAACAAAACCTCTAATAATGGTGTTTATCAACAAAGCCTAAACATGACAAGGCCAAAACAAGCAAACTTCCAGGGATGTCTGAGCACTTCATCATATTTCCATGAAGACATACTTCCTTGAGTGTTCAGATGCCCAAAGTTACACAATACACTAAGCATGAGGAACAATCCTATCAAAACACTACTCTCTACTTACTCTCAACTTTACCAATCAGAAACATTTCCTTAATCCATCAATATTTTTGTAAGATAAACTGCAAAAACAGAGTGGTCGAAAATCTTCATGATTATGTACATTTTACATTTATTTGAATTCACAACTGATTATGACCTTACAACTATTAAAAACAGTTTATGTCATGACATGAAGTGCATTATCATAGTATACTACACCAACGCTTTATGCTACAAATAATTTGATTTAAGGCAGTGGAAGGAAAATAGAGTTTGGCACACTAGAGAGATGTATTTTGTCTTATTTCTAGTATTATCTGATCTGCAATTACACATTTCTTGGAAAAAATGAAGGTACTAGAAAGAACAATTTAGTTTCCCAAAAGAAGCCTTTAGTCAAAGGTTTTATAGTCAGAGGTTCTACAGTTATTATAGTTTAAAAGAACCATTTCTATAGTCTTCTGTGTCCACTTTTATAGTCAGTAGAACTTTTATCTACTTTAAAGAACCTGTTGTGTCTTTATGAGTCTTTAATAAAGAACTTAAGACAAAAATGTAATTTCAAAGCCAAATAGCCTCACGTGACCTGAGGACTTGTGTTGATAAACCCTGTCCCAGCTTTGTTTTTAAAGTCCGTTATAAAACTTATTATGTCATTTAAAATATTCTGGAAAACAGGGGGCATTCAGATTTGAACTGGGGACCTCTTGATATGCAGTCAAAAGCTCTACCACTAAGCTATATCCCCAGGCAGCAGGTGTGTTTACAGATGAGCTGTTCAGAGAATAGTCACCTGCTATTATATTATAGAAGTGAGTGTTTGTTTTGTATGAGGACTGGTATAATTTTTGTATATTTTCAGAGCTGTGTGCGTTCATTCCTGTGTGACTGACCACTGATACACATAGGGGTCTGTAATGTAATTGTCTGAATATGGATGCCTAATTAAATACATTCATAAAGTGAAGTGATTTGTGAAATTATTTTTAGGAAATGATTTTTTCTAAGTCTACCTATAGACTTGTAGATTATTTAAATGCTTATTTTGTCTTATCTGAAATAGTTTTAAGTCACCTGAGGCCCCCTTGGACATTTGCTGAGTCTCCTAATAGTGAGCTCTGGGTTAATAAACACTGATGTAACCAAATTACTCAATGGCATCTATTTGATGGCATCTAATGTTTATACTTTTGATATATTATGTCTTTTAAATCTTTTCTTCAGAATAAGCCTTAAGTCTAAATTGTTTTACACAGGTTCTATGGATGAGACCCAGCAAACTGCTGCCTGTTATGTGCCCACTAAATTCAATGGAAAGATGCAGATAAAAACATAGATTAGTGAGGTCACACTTTTTTATTTTTCATTCTTTTACGAAAAAGTAATTCATTACAAACTAAATCAAATACAACATTTTTTTTTGTCATTTACATAGTGTATATTTTTATATAGGAACTTATATAGGATTTTTTAAATTGTTCAAAACAAATGCTGGTATAGGACGTTTGGTGTAATCTTTCATACTGTTCCTTTAAATAAAAGCATAGCATTTATATTGATTTGTGCTGAGCCACTAAGCTGTTGACCAAGCATTACTTGAAGTATTTAAAGGGAATCGATGTGTGTGTATGTTGTACAGTTGTTTGCATGCCGAAAGAACAAAGTGTTGAAGTATTTTATTTTGGAAGTATTTACATATTTTTACATTTTGTCCCAAGAAAATTATTGATTACAAAATGAGCACACCGTCAAACTTCTCTAATGGGCCTACTAGTAGCGGAATGTATGCAGTTCTACATTTGGCCACCAAGTGTCGCGCAAGTATTTTGTCCCATCCGCTTCGTAATTTACAGAATTTGTCAAGACGTTAAAATTACGTGATACAGTGTGAGTGGACTATGTGTGACAGTTTAATTTTTTTATACATAATAGAACTAGTTGTTTTCATCTTAGGATAGATATCTAAAAGTCTGTTATTATTATTTACTCACCTTCCGTTATTCTGTTTATTCACCTTCATGTAGGCTAGTTCAAACCCTGTGTAAATTTCTTATTCTGTTTTTGGGTGAACTACTCCGAGTGTGTTGAAAACTGGATAAATACTGACAAACATTTTTTACAGCTATAACATTTGAACAACGTAACTTAATCGTTTGACTAAACAGCCCGAGTTTGTTGATTGGCTGAGATGTTTAAATCTTAACGATATTAAAATGAGCAAAATTCGAGTAAGGTAAGTCTACCGCTGAATGGCCAAGGATGCTTATCGCTGCGCGGGAGCGCGCAGCAGGACACAGCGGCAGTGCCGTGGGCGCGCCTTCCGTGTCGGATTCGTTCGCTGACAGCCAGCGGTGCGAACTGGACTCATCAACGGCAAGCGATTCATACCTCTCACATTATCAACCAAATTACACTCTGCGGGTGATTTCTTCATCTCCTTTTTAGCCGCCGCACTCTCCCTCCAAAATGAATCCACTGTGTAGCAGATGTAACCGAGTGGTGTATCCCACGGAAAAAGTGAATTGTCTTGACAAGGTAAGGCTAAGCGAAACTTAGCTCACGCTAGCATAGCTCACACCTTTGGTCATGATGATGAAGTGTATGTCGCGTATGTCATATTTATAACTCCTGTTTAATAACATGGCCCAAACGAGGCATTTGATTTTGTGGTTAGTCAGATTGTGATCAAAACGGAAGCGTCCAAGCGAACGGGTGCTGCAGCCCTTTGCTAGTAATGCAGAGGCTCATTGTGATAACTTCATAGCATGCTACAAGTTGCCGATCGTATAACTGTTAGTCGTTTTTATTCACGTGAAACGCAGATCAAACTGGGCAGATATAGACAAATCTGTGTGTGGGAATCGTTCTTTTTTTCCACACAAAACGTTAGCAAGAGCTCGTTCGTGGCCTCGCTCGAGAGGAGGAGGTTCGTTTATGACGTGTCAGTCTGCCCAGTGGGCGACACGGACCCGAAAAACCCACAACATACCAACCAAGTTGTGTCAAAAGCGCAACGTAAAAGAGCGTAGATACGGGTTTTATTCACAATACACATATGAATAGACAGTAGCATCCCTACAAGATGTTTATGCATGCATGCTTTTGGGTGGACGTGATGTTTTTTTTTGTTGTCCACCCAAGTTTGCAGATGTGCAACTTTGCATGTGCACAACGTCAGCTCGAGGATGCCTTGACCTCATTTAATACCAAACTGCGCCTAATGTCACCGTTTAATAGAGCTTGCTTGCTTGTAAAAGCTGACATCAGACGGGCCTTGCATATACACCGTGTTTAGAATGTACACATCAGTGCTTCATGTTTATCAATCGGCTAGAGGAAGTGTTGCTCGACACGCTGTGGAGCAAGAGATTTTATACACAGACCCCTCCCCCTCTTAACCCATATCCTAATCGCTCTGTGGTGAATTCTTTCAGTGATGACTTGAGTTATGAATTGCTTCAGTGGGTGGGGTCGTCTTGGTTTATATTTTTATGCAGTCCAAGTGCTTGCGAACGAGAATAACTGGCGCGGAGTGATAACGCGAGTAATGGAAGTTAAAAGCACATTAATCGATTGATGGCCTCGGATAAAACCGACTTGATACAATTTTCTGCTAAGGATCGCTAGCGGACGTATAGTGCGTGAATGAGGGAGTCAGTTTACGTAAAACGGTAAACGTGGGGAGCAGTGGAGGCGTTTGATGGCACACCTCCCACCAATGCTGTCAAAGAAGCCAAAGCCACAGTGACCGGCACAGGTTCTCATTCAGTGCCTGAAGGAAAGTCATTCTGCTTCAGTGCTTGAGTTCTTTAACTGTCATCCTGGTTAACATCTCTGAAGAACCACACCCGAGAGTGGTGGTCTAAAGGGTTTATGAAGACCAATGCACTGCTGTTTTACAACTGACATTTAAATGGACAGTTCACCCAAACATTTACTTTATACTTTTGTTGGTGGGTTTTGAGCAGGTGCTTTTAACTAATGATCACCAAAAAAAAGTAAATTCGTATAATTGCCATCTCAAATGTGGGCAATTTCATAAAAATTTCAACCTTAAGATGAAGGTTTTTACCATACTGATAGGTCAGGTGTCAACATTTGGTGGTCTCTCTTAAACTTTTTAAAGCATAGTTTTACATAGTCGTAAGTGAATCGTCACATCCAAAACGGTCAATATTCCTCATAAATGGGCACATGAAAATGAGTAATTATTTCATGTTCTTTAAAGAGCCATCCCTCCTCCATTTTTATTGCTTCTGGTTTGAACAGTTTAATTCACAGAAATCCTACAGAAATCCACATCCATTATGGATGTGTCCTACAAAGTCACATCCATAATGTATTAACTTTTCCCTCTTTTAAAATGGATAACTCGTGCATAGATTGATATTTTTCTGAGTTGACACACACTGCACGTGAACGCTGTGTCAACAGAGCTCCGCCTCCTCTCACAGACTTGACTCGTTTGAGGCAGTTAAAAAGTGTTAATGTTAGAAAAGATGGCCAGTGCAGAGTCTCAGTAACACATCTGGCGCTTGGTGAACGCTCGTTGACGCTTCCCCTGTTTACCATCGCGCTCTATGTATGTGCGCTGATCAATAATTTCATCCACTCGTTTAATTCGCCCTGGTTATATGTTGTTTATGTTCTTACAGAGTCTCCGCAACAGTTCTCATGTTTAATGCACGTGTTTCTGTCTTTATGTGCGCTCATCAATGATTTCATCCACTCGTCTCGTTCGCTCTGGTTAAGTTGATGTTTGAAATGATGCTGGTGCGGGTAAAGTCTCTGCAACAATTCTTGCGTTTAAAGTTTGCGTTTCTGTCTATATGTGTGCTGATCAATGATTAAATGTGAATAAAAGCCAAATTAAAAAATTGTAATCATATAAATGTAGGCTATTAACTAACATTAACGAACAAAGAATGAGCAATACATTTGTTCAAGTTTTTTTTAATCTCTTTTAAATGTTAGTTAAAAAATACAACTATTTATGTAAGCTCTGGTCCATTAATACTGACAAATACAACTTTGATTTTAAATAATAAATGTATTAGTAAAATGAACATCAGATTAACAATTAATAAATAATGTAAAAATATACCTCATTGTCTAATCTTGTTAAATTTAAATTTAACTTTAAATAAAATGTAAAAAATTTAGGGCCTTATTGTTATGGAAGTTTTTTCCCCGTGGTATCGAAAATGGTATCGAATATCGATATTTTTTTACGTATTGTATCGAAGTTAGAAATTCCAGTATCGTGACAACACTAGCAGCTTGTATATAGTATGCATGACTGTGTTGTGTGAGCACCAAACAGAGAAACAGAAGTGTTTAATAAGAAAGACGAACTGACATCCTAATTATACACATTGCAGTTGCATGCGCACATGACTGGCTGTATAGATGGAATGTAGGGTAGCAGGTCAGGTCAGTCCCTCAAGTCCATTTGTCTGTGTATGGTCTCTGTTATCAGTGAAATACTCCTGTGGTCAACATTAAGTAAAGAATTTACTGATCAAAGTTTAGCACAGATTGAAATCTACATGTGTTCAATCTACATGCGTTTCTGAATCCTGAAATATGCTGCCTTTGAGGTCAGTAATGTACAGGGGTAGAAGGCATCAAAGCATGTCCGTATCTTATGTTAGCAAAACTTTCTGTATGTATGCATCTGGTAAATTTTTAAAGGCAAAATCGATGTATCCCCTCCTGCTTAATGCTATAATATTTCACAGTCCTGTGCATATGAGGATTGACAGTTGCTTGAAAAAATGAAAAGGATGGCTGATCAGTTGGTTGACAGAAATACATTTTATGGATATCCATTTTTATTATTTTTTTTTTTACAGTGATTCAGTTTTAGTATAACTAAGAAATAAGCAAGATAGTCATCAAATATTCACTGTCTCTAAAGCACACTGGTTTTTCTTTTAGATCATTAGATGTGACTAGGGTTGTCACAATATCAGATTTTCACTACACCATTCACCATTATCATGGCCACGATATCTATTTATTTCTTTAAACAACGATTTCAGTCAATTTCGTCTTTAATTTTGTATTTGGCCAAGAGAGAGTTTGTCACTGTTTTTTCTCTTAAAGCAAAATGTTAAATGGGTGCAAAAACTACCGCCTACTGTGTTCAAGTGTCAACCAGAAACTGGTATTAAATTATTGATGATATTATTAACTGTGTACTAATAAAACAATATAAACAATTTTACCATAATGCTGCCTGTAAAATCATTTGACTGGGCAGTTTTAGGTTTGGGCCACAGCATTAGGGTCAGGATTTTGAAATAGAGGTCAGTACTATTTAATATGTCAGGGTGTTACCCTGCATAAGTGTTTGGTTCTGGAACTTTCTATCCATTTGTTCTTGTGTTGAAAGAAGCTGGGCAATGGTGATGTAACTCACTTAGTAACCACTTGACAACCAGTGTGCTCCTGTAAAGGGTTATATAAAATGTCTTAGTAAGATTTTAACTTGAATGTCTTTATTCAGAATAGAAGCAACCTCAAGTTGGCCATCGTTTACAACACACATTTGCGTGATCCTGTCTTTCCCTCCAAGAACTTTCCAAGAACAAGCACTTCATTGTTTTGTTCCATTTAATCCTCGGGGGCGACTTTGCAACATCCAAAGCGACACTATAGGGATTTCAACAAGTTTGTTATTTGCTTTTCTGTATTCGATTTGCAGATAATTTCCCCATCGCTCTTGTGTGCACAACATATATTTACGTGTTTTAATCCTTCATCCGTTCCTCTATGGGATTACTTTTGTGTCAATAAAAATGAACGCAAACTTAAAAAAAGAACAAAATATCAATGAGAAAGAAAAAAAACACTTTGATAATGAAAACAATAAACTCCATTGCAAGAATGTGACATGATTTTCAAATAAACTGCTATTTTTCTTAACAATTTTCGAAGTTTCGTTTTTGCAAATAATAGTTTTGAATTCGCTGCTAGATTTTTCATTTGCGCTTTTCGAGTTTTCGTTTACGCTTCTCAAGTTTTTGTTCGCCTTTCTGGCACAAATCTCATGTGTGGGCGGACTTATGGCCACTTTACTCTCATTGGTTAGTGAGATTTGGTTTGACAGCTCCCTGACCAGGAAGTCGACACTGCATTTTTATATTTTTTCATTATGCATTTTTATTGACACAAACATAATCCCATACTCCTCTTGTTTTTTCAGTACTGGCATAAAGGATGCTTCAGCTGTGAAGTGTGTAAAATGACTCTAAACATGAAGAACTACAAAGGCTTTGAAAAGAGACCATACTGTAATGCGTAAGTATCTCTGCTCTCCGTATGAGTTTTGTGTGTGTTGGGCCAGTGAAAGGTCATGTGTGCATAGACAAGAGCTGATTTATTCAGTCATTTAATGGTAGGACATTGGAACATTCCAGTTAATACACAACAATGAGCCATACACACAGAAATGAATCCAAGTTTTTTCAGTTCACCTCAATATTATGTCAGATATGTTGGCTATAACATCTTTTAGTGTCTCTTCAATCATCTAAACTTTTGTTCCTGTGGGTTTTTAGATAAATGGAAACAACCCTTTCTAATGTTTACAAAACAGTGGTTTTTATGTATTTTAAGACCAGTTGTATTAGCATACTGCTTTGACACAGCCACATAAAACAGATATGAGGTATATTTTAATGTCCAGCTGGCATAAAATATGCAAATACATCTCTTGTGGTATTCCTAAAATGTAAGCTGAAGGTTGCAAACTCAACTATCCCCCAAAAGTGTAAGGATTCTTGTTTTATCACATACGCTCGGACACATTCTTTAGATCCACCGGGGGATTTTAATGTTGATTTAGCAAATGATTTACGTCCCTGACCGTGTATCTGCTGCTGTTTACTCTGTCCTTATTTTGAAGATAATAAGTGAACATGGTTATGCCATTCTCTCTTGCATGTAACAGATAAAGATGTTGACTACTTCTCAGAAAGAGTGGCCTGGTCTGAATGACATGCCCAACAGAAGTAAAAAAACATCTGATTAGATCACGTTGATATTATCTGCTAACTGATATACTGTAAAAGCAGAAATTGAGGCCCATTTACTGTATATGTTTAGGTTCGTTTTCCTTCCTGTGCCTGTGGAGCGTGTGTACCGAGCATATGGAAGAGTACTTTTCACCAATGAATAACTTAATGCAAATTAATGAAAATAATACTGAGTTGTTGTTTTTTCTTTTAGTATGAAATGGCATCTGTAAGATATATCTGCATCCATTTTTTTATACGTGTAACTATATTTATGTTTGTAAGCTAATGTTAAGAGATAGAATTACAGTTTGAATTTGTTTAGTTGGAATGGTTTAATAAGCATGTATTGTTTACATGGCATTTGCTTGTGGAAGCACACCTCTTTTTGTCTAGAGGTTTACTGAGCCGATGGGCAGTCTGCTGGGGTAACCGGAAGAGGACCACTATGTTTGTTTTAGTAGTTCCTTACATGTTTTGTACAAAGATAAATGATTGCTGTAATAATAGAGTTAGTGTGGTTATACATTTTTGTTACAAGCATCTCACAATAACTTTTTCACCAATACGCCCCCCATAAAGGTGAAAATCTAATGTGGACATACATGTTTCACTACCACTCATTTATAATGTTTGTCTTAGTAGCAACACAGTAAAAAAAGAACATTTTATTTGCATTAGTCTATTATTACCTAAATTAATTGGCATCCACAGTTTACGTTAAAAGTTTGATAGAAAGTGATGCTGTTTAACAATTAGGGTTAACAATGTATATAATAAACATAGCTATATTTGAAAGTTTAGTCAGTTTTTTAGCTTGTTTGCTTTGTTTATAATTTAACTTGAAGATATATTGAGACGTGGCGTGATGTTTTTTAAGGTGTTGTCGTTTGATGACAGAGTAGATTTCAGATCATGACGCTAACTAACAGTTCTATGTTTTAGACACTATCCGAAGACATCATTCACCAGTGTTGCAGACACCCCCGAGAACCTGCGCCTGAAACAGCAGAGCAAGATGCAAAGCCAGGTAAAAAGAAATGGGTTTGACATTAGCAGGGCTCTGCAATGAGGATAAATTTGTGCTGGCCTGGTCGGGCAAGAAGTTGATGTTGAGTCAGCATGTTCACAGGCCATTTGGCAGACATTTTTTAACAAAAATGACTTTGGGTATGACCTTAGGATCACCAGTGCCATGCTCTACCAGTTCAGTTCATTTATGCAAGTCATGAATACACATGCAGAATCAATAAATGTGAGATTATAATAATTGGACAAATTCAATAGTGTTTCCATCAGCCGACCCAAAACTTTGGTACACTGGTTTTGGGCCAGTGAGACATCATTACAGTTTAGCCTGGCTTTAGTCACTGTACCCTTACATATACAGTAAATACCCAATTCATAAATAACTTCGTCATTTCCTAGAGCTGCACCCTCCTAAACAATCTTGTATTTTGTGAGTAAGGAGGGTGGAGGGTGTTGTATTTATCTTGATCCCTCGATGAAACCGTTAAGGGCGTCTGTATATGTGGCATAAAGGATTTCCTGGCTCTTCTGCTATTCGTCTGTTTGTGTGTACTGCAGGTGCTCTATAAGGAAGAATTTGAGAAGAGCAAAGGAAAAGGCTTCAGTGTTGTGGCTGACACACCAGAGATGCAGAGAATCAAGAAAACACAAGACCAAATCAGCAACGTAGGTTCAACACCAAAACATAGGCATGCTGAAGATTTGACTTGGTAGTAGACACCTGACATTATGTCTAAAAGGCATTTTTACAAGCAAATGTAAAAAAACACATTCATGAAGAGACTGAGTAAGCTGCCATAATTCTTTTCCCAAATTATAGTTTCCTTTCTATTCTGGTTTCACTTTGCGACATTGTCCTCCTTATCTCTCAAATAACATTAAATAGATAAATCCATTTATATAGTTAATCTAAACGTTGTTTGTTAATGACTTAATGACTAGTATAAATAATAGTTTGACCTTGATACATAAGCACTTATTTCATCCCACCCTTCCGTTTTCACACCACACCTGTGCATTTGTAGTATCTGCACTGGTTGCCTGGCAACATTTAGGTCACTTAACTTTCTTCACAATGTCATTTCCTGTCGGTGTAATAGCAATACTGACAGGCGTGAGCGACACTTTGTGGTCAGTGCAGGAACTACAGGTCTCCCACTGGCTCAGAGTCAAAGAGTTTAATTAAATTCAAACCTCTCCCTGAAACCACCACTTTACGAAATGAGGGACTGTTTTCAGAGAGGGATAATTACAGCGTTTGCAAGACAGCAAGTTTAGCCCTTAACATTCTATTTATATTCTTCTCCTCACTGGTTTGCGTTTAATTCAGCTCACATACTCCATTCAAGCTTCTTTGTGTGTTTTAGATTAAATACCATGAGGAGTTTGAAAGGAGCCGAATGGGTGGGGAAGCTCCACCTCATCACCCACAAACACCGCAACAACACACAACTCCAGGTAAAGAATCCTGCCTAGTTCATTCCATTTTTTTGCATTGTCTGTGCTGCTGGATAATCAGTAGTCTCGGTTTAACGTAAAAGGATGAAATGTATTGTTTTCTCATAGCATATCAGCCCCCAGCAGCATCTCAGAACTATCACTATGAACCCGAGCATGTGCGCCAGGCGGCTGCCGCCCCTCCTCCCAGCTCCGGGGTAATAATGAACTTTACCAGTCAAACTTTGTACACGTACACATTCATGTTGCGTTTACAAATCAGTCACTTTAGGCATCATTGTTAAGATGCCAATGTAGGCGTGTACTGTAGTATACATTTTGGAACACAAACGAATCTTTTCATTCAGTATGTGTCAGTACAGTCTCATGTGCACATGTTTCAGAAGCGCTACCGAGCCGTGTATGACTACACCGCAGCTGATGAAGATGAGGTGTCGTTCCTGGACGGTGATGTAATCATGGACGTGCAGCAGATCGATGAGGGTTGGATGTATGGGAGAGTGGAGCGCACCGGCCAGCAGGGAATGCTGCCCGCTAACTACGTAGAGGCCATCTGAAAATGAGAGGGAAAAAGATAGGGCAAGAAAAAGGGAGGGATAAAAGGAGAGGGAGTCGCAGATGAGTTGCTGAGTGCCATTTCACCTTTCAAGATCATTTTCCACTATTCCTGCACTAATTGTCTTATCAGGGGTCGACCCTTATGATCCAGTTACGATCCAAAACAGGCATAGTCCAGTAACCACATACAGTATAACCAAACACAGCAACAATGCATACACAAACAAATATCACACATATACGGTCAATTACAATTTACTAGTTTTCCCATATCATTCTCAAATATGCATTTCTCTGTGTATTGCTTTTGCTGCCTGTCAGTCTGTCTCTTTGTTTGTCTTTTCTCAGTGTTTTCTCAGTCCTGAAAAGGTGCTGTCACAAGTGGCACTTAAGTCTTAAGAAGACTCGCACACACCTACACACAAAATACATAACCACATAGGCCGCTGAAATATTTAGGGCCTGCTATAGAGCACTTCAAACATCTCAACACTTTTTATCAGTTGCCATGACAATAAGTGAAAGAAATGATTTCAAACCTCAGTTCTGAGATCTCTTTTTTTTAAACTACTTTTTGTTTGATATTTTATTTTCATCCTGTAATTGTATTATGTGATGTATTTAGTACAGTTTCACATCTCATTGGTTGTGGGTCTGTGGCAATGCTTGAACATGAGACTTGGTCATTCCAATCATTCCATATGTCTGGCCACTTGCATCATGTAGTGAAACAGGAATCTAAAAGGCTCCTCTTTTTCAACTGGATGTACTTAAAACTGTAAGAAAGGGGCGGAGTCTTGTGCTATCATTTACTGAAGCTTATCTTTCACATTCCTCCCTGTATAAAACCAGTTAGAATATATGAGCCTAATTTAGTTCTGCTGCTCCTGCTTTTAAAATGAAGAGGAAATTGTGAAGTGATGTACCTTACTCTTAACAAAAGGGAAAAAAGAAACTGTACAGTCACGGAACAAAAGGAGGAGATTGTAGTAAATTGAGCGCAAAGAGGAGCCCAAGCACAATTCTAAGGACCATTTTGGCTTTTAATTTGAATCATTCCATTTGTTCCATTTTGTTTCTGAAGCATTCCATGTGCATAGTATGAAACTGTATCTCAGAGCTGTTCTGTAAGATGTTGTTATTGATGTTTTTGTTTGTTTGTTTTTCCTCATATCATGCTTATTCTCATTGCCTTGCTGGTATTGTATGAGACAGAATTTTAATGTCAATATCAGTGGAATAAAACCAATCTATTTGTATACCAAGACAGGTGAGTTTGTCAAACAGCTAAACAGCTAAGCTTGTGGAATTAGAATGTTTTAGAACCTAGCATGTATTTGTCTCTTAACTGGAAACCAATGACATGTTGCTGTGCAAAGACTCTACTGATCATTGTTCTCTTAAATGACAAAATATAGATGCAGAGAATGATCAAAGCAAGTAATCCAAGTGTTTTGACACTGTTCCCACTAAAGTGAAGTGTAATATTGGATCTTTTTTTTCTGTGAAACATTTTGTTTTCAAGAATTACATCAATATCTTTTGTGAGAGTATTCTATGCATCACATTTCTCTCATGACAATTGATCATAACCCAACAGCTGGTCCCACATTTATGAGGATGCCATTTCACGTGTAAAAAGCAACCATGTCTTGGTGAAATTGATGTAAATTCATAGTGATTGTACTTTTTTCTTAAGCAATTTTAATGTTTTTCTAGTATAGTGAGTTTTTTTTTCAATTTTGTTTTCTAATGTTTTACTCAATCGGGTGAGCCATTCGGTGATACAAGATATCTCTGCAAAAATATACTAATCAGATTATTAGTTGCATTTTTCTGGACACTCAACCTTTTGTTTCAATCCATTTTCTTGTTCCAGTCCATCCTCTTGGACTTGAGTAAGTCATATGGGAAGTTATTCTACTTGTTCACTCACCCTTTAAAGGAAACACTGTAACACTGTGGAATGTCTCACATTGAGTAATGGTCATTATTAAATGACAAATCAGCAAAAATAAACGGGGAGATTTCATTTTAAAAGGAACTAAAAGGTGGAATTTGTAATGTGATGCCTACATCGACCTTGTAAGTGTGTAAATTGAATGTATGCATAACGCATTCAACCTAACATCTGAGAAACATGCACGTCACACCCAAACATTTCTTTATTCCGCCCCGATAGATTCACTCTAATCCCATTCGAAACAACCTTTTTATGTCTGCGTCATAGAATATTTGTGTAGTTTCCCATACATTTAATACAGACTGGTTTTTAGCATAACCAAACTGCACTAAAAATCGACCGACCCCCTCTCGTGTCACTGCCCGCTACATCCTTCTAGAAGTGAGGATTGTAGTGTAGCGGGGAGGGGTCTTCACAATCCGACCGTCCTTTCTCATGTAAACACCTGCTTGTGTGACTGGGCATCTTTTGGACCCGCTGCTCTGCGGAAACGCAAACATCATGCTGGACGTCTTGTTATTGATGTTCTTCGCCATCATCGGTTTGATGTTCCTCTCCTACATCATCTACATGCTCTGAATGCAGCGGCAGCATCAATGGACCGCCGCGAGAGTAGATGCGTCATTCACGTCCGCGGGAGGAATTTATTCACAAAGGTTGGCGAGGGCGAAAGACATGTATGCAAAACGTATTTTTTTTATTTTAGAGCTTTTAGTGTTAAAATATGTTATGATTTCGGCTATTATATTAATGATGAAATCAGTTCAAATAATTTTGTAATAGGCCTCCTGCATCAAATGACAATTATTACGAATGATTTATAATAAAAGAAGATTGTTAGGCCTTTTCATGCGCAATAACTAGAAATAAAATCTGCTGCATATTTACAGGGAGCTGTCTCTAAACCTCTGGAAAAACGGCATTGTACTGAAACAACTGGAAGACGCAGGACACAATTGCAAGATGAGATTTAACCCTTTCGTCGCCTTATCCCTGGGTAACACAAACTGTTCCTGGCTGGAGCCTTTGACATGTATGATCGAGCAAAAGGATGATACAAGCACTTCACAAAAACAAAACTCTTTATTTGCATTTTCTCGTAGAAGACACTATTAACGTACGGTTTGTTAGATTCTACAGACGCTGCCCTCCATGGTTACAATGTTTCCACAAAATCCCAGGATTAAAATTTCAGTTTTACGGATTGCTTTGAACACTCTGACCTGTGTATTCCTCTGTCTATGGTTTTGAAAAAATAACTAATCTGTTTGCAACTGTCAGTATACAAGAATTAACACTATTTTCAAATGCATGTATTATATGTCAATGATGGATGTTCATAAATAAATGTCTGTTTTTCAAAATGAAGAGCGTTTATGGAGAACAGCGTCACTTACGAATTAACGAACATTAGCGCCCCCTGGAATTACGACACTTTTCACGCACCACTTTGACAGCCACAGATAAGAGATAACTAATAGAAAGTGAAAGAGAAAGACTTAAAACCTCATGTCAACTGGCACATTTAAAATCAGACATTTAGATTTCGTCTATATTCGTTGTGTGTTTCAGCATATTTTTTATTTTATGTTTTTCAAGTGCTATATGACGGAGAATCACCTTAAATTCAGTGCAAGTTTAAAATAGTTTTTTCCCATCTATTGTTACTAAGTTAAGTAAATTGGGGAAAAGGGAAAAACATGTTCTTTCTTTGAAATAAGATGAAAATTCACAAACTTAAATTATTTGTAATATTAGCTAATACGTTTGAAATCGAGGACGAGATTTAACGGATCGTGACCCTCTGAATCGTAATCGGATCGCGAGGCAAGTGAAGACTCACAGCTCTACTTTAAATAATCAATGCGTTTCTTCTTCAATTACTGCTGATACTTGACCCCAAATATTATACGTAGTGTATAAGATGGGGGTATAGCTCAGTGGTAGAGCATTTGACTGCAGATCAAGAGGTCCCCGGTTCAAATCCGGGTGCCCCCTACTGTTGTTTTTTAAAATTACATGAACATAAATACTGACATATAGAAAAAGGCGTCATACCAAGGAATAGGCATGACAGACAGTGAATAACGACACATTTAAAAATCAATCAATAGAGGGCATTGCCTGGTTTGATTCTATGCTGGATTCACATTACCAACAGGGAGCAGTACTGGACACCAGATGAGCAAGTGCCACGTAGACAATTGAACTAAATACGAGGAATTACAGCGACATCCAATGGTTCTACATTAATCCTAGACTGAATTTATAAAATCTATGCAGTTACGTTTTGTGATTTAATGTCCCCTCCTTCAGCTCACAAATTCCAAACAAGCTGTTATGTGCATCTTAAATTATATACGATTGTAATATTTGAACCATAGACTTTATAAAATGGATACAATATGGAATGTGAAAATAATTTCCATCTCTCCTTAGCTGAGTTTTAGTTAAGGTGTACAGTAGTGGCCAAAAGTATGTCCAACAGTATTAAATAATGTCTATGCAAATTGCATTTGGTTGCACTTGAAGTTTATCTGAAAAATAAAATCCATTCCTGATATGGTGTATTAATTTTGTCTAATCAAAACTTAAAAAGTTGTTTGTCTATTTTATGTACTATGCATGAACCATGCACCACCCGGACATCATATATTTAAGAGAGAACATATATTATCTATGTATAGTATACCAAAAAGTATGCAAGTATTTTCTGTTGTTTTTTTCTTGCATTATCACTATCTCTAAAGTTTTTATTACTTCTGTGTAAAATGTAGATCGTAAAATCTCAGGTGACTGTCATCAGTGACTATCATGAAGAGGACAAAATGTGTCACTATGGAACTTCTACTATTTTGGTCATATCAAAAATCCCACACATAAAACAGAAGTTCCAAAAAACTACGGAACAACTAACACAAAGTCATTTTATATGTTTCTATTCCAGACATAATGTCTCATAGTGATAGATCTACTTCCCCTCTGAACTCTCTTTCCAACCCTAGAAGTCATGAGACTAAGCACATGACAATGCACACCTCACACGACTTCCACTGGGAATGTTAAGATTTTGCTCACTAAATACCATGCAACATTTACAAATTAAATGACCACTTTCCTACACAGTAATGAATTAAGGCCTTTAAATTCTCTGAGCTGTTTAAAGTTCAATTATTATAGCCAAATTAGACTTTGAATGTTAAATCCTGCAATTTGCAGCCTTATACTTAAAACGGTTAATGTCATATTAGCATGATTCTAATGTATATGACATAGCGAACGTTTGCATTACGTATTACATTAAAAATGGTTATAACAGATAGACAACACAATTTAACAAGCAATCAAAATCTATGGTCTGGGACAACATTAACACATCGCAGTAGAAGCCTGCAATGGAATATACCAAACCATCTGTGAAATAGGGGTTTAATTTAAACAACTAAACGGCTTATGGCTCGAGTAAAACTAGAAATGCTGATTTTATTGTACTAGAGGACTAAAATGTCACTTCTGTAATCTCGTGATACCAAGTCATTGCAAAACCCAGGAAAAAATGATATTGCGTTTTCATAAGTCATCCCCAAAGAAGCGGAAATGGACCCTGCACTCATGGTAGATCATGTGACGCTCTCCATTTCGCCATTTTCTTCCTCTCCGCCGGCGATCAGGCTCTCGTTGGATTCGTGACCATCTCTTGCGCTCTGCTCCCACCACTTAAGACCTGTCAACGTAGACTATTCTTTCTTTAGAGCCTAAACATCCTCCACTGAAGCCTTCTTCGCTTTCTGTCTTTAGTTTTTAGTGTCCCGAACGTGCAAGAATGTCTGCCCAGAGCCCCGAGTACTCTTCCTTCTTCGCAGTGATGGGTGCCTCAGCAGCAATGGTGTTTAGTGGTAAGAAAATCGTCGTTTTAACCTTAAATTGAGTGTAAACTGTTCCAATATAATGAGTCTTTTAGATGGTTTGTTTAATTTATATCTTGAATGCTTGCCATGTTCGGTCTGCATCGATCGAGCTGTTGTGAATGGCACGGTGTTGCGGCTCACTGAGCCCGTACCTGTAGTAGGGGGACGAATAGGAAGGTTTCCATCACGGCACATGACGTCTCAGTTGACGTAATGTCTATAAATTATTTATTTCGTTTGATTATTTGCTTAATTGTTACGGCTAACCGAATCCTTGGGTGACAAAGCGAAGACACTACGGTATCGGATGAGCCTGAGTCGCAAACTCTCTCCTGTTTCAATGTTTGCGCAAGGACGTCATTTATTTAATGTCCTCTAAGCTGTTATGGATAGGAAGACTGCCATTTGTAATAGAATGAAATGGTTTATACATTTTTGTCCAGACATCGTTTCGTCTTAACGTCATTGATTTTTAACATAAGAGGAAATGCATTAGTTAACTAACCCAAACAGGTTCAGTCTTATCTAATGCGACAACCGTGTTTTAACGTCTTTTCTTTTTTTTTTATTAACTTACACACCCAGACAGAAACACCCTCGTCAGTTCAACTGTTTCTCAGAGCCACACGAGCGTATTATCTTCAGTCAACAATAGCCAAGCTATCACTTTATTTGTTGCAATAGTTCCTTTAAACGGAGCCAAACGCCATCTCAGCACACCGTGTTTCAATCCGGGAAACATCCAAACAATTTTGACGCAACTCTACCAACGAGACTGCTTGGTGTAGTCATGTGACTTAAAACGAAAGCTGTTGGCTATTGTAAGATATTTTGCTGACATTGCTTTTTTAAGTATGTAATAACAGTCACAAAATGACCCTAGATAAGTTATTTTGGGGGGTGGGGGTTAAGAGGTAGGTGTTGGAATGGTGTTCATTAGTCGGATATTTACCTATAACACTTCTTGGACTACATACAACCTTGTTTATTGACCTTTTTATCACTTGGCAAAGATGCATAGCATTATGTCATAAGAATAAGTGACATATCATGTCTCTGAATGTTCTCACGATCTCTCGCTCTCTATTTTGTAGCATTGGGTGCTGCATATGGTACAGCCAAGAGTGGCACAGGCATTGCTGCTATGTCTGTGATGCGGCCAGAGTTGATCATGAAATCCATCATTCCTGTGGTCATGGCGGGTATCATTGCCATCTACGGCCTGGTAGTGGCTGTTCTTATTGCCAATAACATCAATGAAAAAGTCACACTCTACAAGTGAGTCATGCATCTTATTTTTGTCTTTTTGTTCGTTTCTTTCTAATGAAAAGTTGTCATTTAGGCCTAGTTATTTTTTTCCTACCAAAGCATAGTTACAACTAAAAATACATACATTTTATAGGTGCTCAGTTTTAAAATGTTTGTTTTGCGAGTTGTCATTTATTTTAAACATAAAAAATATAAAATGTACATCATAAATAAGAAAGCAAAAAGATTAAATATCTTAATGTCCTCTGCTCTGTGTCTCCTTAGGAGTTTCTTGCACCTTGGTGCCGGGCTCAGTGTTGGTCTGAGTGGCCTCGCGGCCGGCTTTGCCATTGGGATTGTGGGCGATGCAGGTGTTAGGGGCACAGCCCAGCAGCCTCGCCTGTTTGTGGGGATGATCCTAATCCTCATTTTCGCTGAGGTTCTTGGGCTCTACGGGCTAATTGTTGCTCTTATCCTGTCCACCAAGGGTTAATTGTTGCCCTTATCCTCTCTATATATTAACATCCATCGACAACACAAACACACACCAGCACCAACACAAACATCCTCCTGAAGAAACACATTAAATAAATTCACCACCCAAAATAAAGAGAGAGGAATTTATGCGTGCATGCGTGTATTGTGAGTGTGTGCTGTTTGCAAGTGAATGTGTGATTGAATTTCCTCTCTATGTATAGTAGCCTGATGTGCTTTCCCCCCTGTAAATGCACTGTGTAGCTATTGCTCTTTACCCATGTGTGTAATTAGATGCCCACATTCTCCTATGCTACACCTGTTTGTCATCTTTTATTTTGTCATAGTTTTATTCTTATTGGAAGAACAAATCAACTGTTTTGTTTTCCCTGTTTTGGGACCATTCAGATACAGACACTGATGTTGAGGACTTCATGTAAAAATATGGATTATTTCTGTTTGTTTTTTGTTCCTGCTGATTATTTATGAAGATTTTTGAAATGTTCATTAAAAAGTTTAAATGGATCAAAGTCTTTATTGAAATCCTGAATATCTAAATACAATATGTGAGTGTGTCTATCTGAAGTATATACGTATATATCTGTATAGGTAGGTGAATTGCACCGTGGGAAATTTGTGGAGTTTCTTTGGATGTAATTACCATGGAGACCATTGTCTTAATCAAGGTGTTGATGTGCAAGTTTACCAAGTATGTGTGAAAAGAATGTATATACATGTATGGTTGTGAGTGTGTGTGGTTTATCTCTTTAACGTAACATTCTTCAGACGTGTAGTGTTTACCTGTAGATAATACTGTTTCTGGTTCCATTAATGGGTGAACAACTACAGCGCAGTTTCCAAATAAAACTTCCTTAACCTAAAGTTAAAACCCTTTCAGTTTCTCTTTCCTGCAGTCATGAACACAGGTGTAGGATGATACATACTTAAATACACTGATGTGTTAAAGTAGTGCTAAAGTTGTTTATGTTGCATGTCACATACACTACCGGTCAAAGGTTTTTGGACACTTATGTGTTCATAGTTTTCCATATTTTAGAATAATATTGAGCTCGTCAAAATTATGAAATAAAACAAAGGGAACTATGGGAATTATGTTGTAACAAAAAAATTGATTAATTAAAACGTATTATATTTTATCATCTTCAGTGTAGTCACCTTTTGACTAGAATTTGCAGAAATGTTTTCATTTTATCGAGCTGTTTCTTGAGGTCTCACCCTGAGATGCTTTTTAAACCAAATGAAAGGAGTTCCCATCTATTCTGTTGTCTTATCGGCTGTCCCTTCTTCATTATTCTGTCAAAGTCATCCATTTCAAAAATATTTTTTAGTAAATAAAATGTTTGTTTTCTTGTGAAAAAAAAATATGTTTGTTTGCTAAATTATGTTATTGTCTACTAAACTAATTTCAGATATTAAAGCATACACTTTCAGATCAAAAGTTTTTTAAATAACGAGAAACATTTCACTCAAGTGTCCCAAAACTCTTGACCGGTAGTGTATTTTATCATTATTATCTGATGTGCTTACAGCCTATTATGACTTCTAGTTAAAATCATAATCATAGCTCAAATCATATTGTTATCCCTACATGTTCATGAAAAGTATAAATGGTGCTCATTTTTATCATAAATCTGTTTGTGGTCATGATGTTCTCTCCAAGGCCAACAGACTATAATACAGGGATTAATGCACAGGTTACCATCTGGATGTCAGAATCACTGCATTGCAGCCTCAACCAAACTTGCCCATCAGGCTCGTGCTGAAGACACGCCTCGTCTGGTAGAGAGGGGGCGCTATAGAACAGCACAGCTTCATTTCAGACATTACCAGTACTTGTTCAATAATATATCGGCAAACGTAACAGTCCAAATACTTTCTTACACCAGCAATGTGAAAAGCTCTGTAAAGATTTATTTTATTATTACTCATTTTTATTAGTAGTATTATCAATTGCTCATACAAAAATATGGATATATTATGGCAAGTTATTCACACACAATTCTAGTTATCGTAATGCATAACTTTGTTTTGTAGTTATACTGAATTTTTACAAAATCCTTTAATGTTTTCATCCATGTTATATTATTTATCAACATCAATTAAAGGCAGTACAACAAACACCACTTTATAAAAATACTTTAGTACTGGGATTAGATTAATCATTGTAATCAGTGATTGCAATAATGCAATGAATAATAAAAAACGTTTTACAGCAAACATTCTAAGAACGTAACATAACATCCTGAAACATTCTGTTTAACTAGTTAGCTTATAACACTTGATACTTTATTTTAAAAATTCACAAAACGGCGAACTCAAATCAATTATGTGTTTTATTCCAACTGTAGGTTTAGCTCATAGCTTGACATTTAAGTGGCAGCCGTTTAAACATGTAATTGTGCGAGCTTGAAAATAAACCACACCCACTTCGATATTTTTAACCAATCGATTTCGAACCGGGGAGGCGGGACTTGCTAAAGCATTGTTTACGTCTGTTGTGAAAGTAGGTCACATACATATGACAGTTAGCGGGTGGCAGGATCCGATTGCTGTAACAAAAACACACGTTATAGCGTTATACTAAAATCTTTAGGAATAAAAGACACTAACGATTTCGGTGGGAACCCTGAAACAGGTAGGTTTGCCTTTGCCTCAGTAAAAATCGCTGTCTTAGTTAATGCATGCAGCATACAGGATGTAGAGCTTTTGCTAAATCCGCGAGTCTCCGTTAGCGCTCGGACCAGATATGTGGCGATGCCTGTTGCTCTGTCCTGCAGATATTCTCATATGTGGCGTGGTATAATATTTAAATCATAGTAATCAACAGTATTCGTATAATAGCAAGTGATATGCGCTTTTGTAAGCTAACATAATATTCATAATTTAGATTTGTAAGGTGTCTAGCTGGTCACTTTCTGCGAGGCCTAACAAAGTGAACATGTTATGTTTTGTCGGGAGCTAACAGTAAACCAATGTCAGCAAGATGTCAAATGACTACGTTTGTGAAATGAAAAACGGACGGGCGAATGTCAGATATGAATTAAATACGATCGTGGTTAAAGTGAGCTTGTTGCCAGCTAATAGTGTTTTTAAAAAACGCCGTAACCTCGGTTCGCTGAGAAGCGGGAACGAGACATTGCGGAGCGCCCGCTATGGGAACTCTTCCCTTCTCCACTTTCCTGAAGTCTTAGGTCGCTTTCACACTTGATTTTTAGTTCGGAACGGGGCGCGGTTCGCATGAAAAATCGCTAATGTGAAAGCTGTCAAGCGAACCCGGGTGCGCACCTGGCTACCGAACCCGAGACTACCTGAAGGAGGTGGTCTGAGTTCGGTTGCTCTCGAACTGTGGCGGGTTCGCATGAATATGAAAGCAACACGGACACAGGTGCGCACTTGATGAGGAACTAATGTGACCTGCGTTTAAGCCGATTACGATGTATTTCCTTCAATAAAACACATGTAAGAGATGATAGTGTTGATGATTTACCTTGGATTCGAGCGAGAGTGCAGGCTGCATCGTATTTCAGCGTTGCGAGTGGAATCAGAGCAGCAGGTCAATGGTAATCCACTGTTTCCTCGAAATAGTCTGTTTGCAAGCAGCAGAAAGCCGTCTGCATGCAACGCGCATACAGTAAACACAAATGTCATTTACTCTGCTGCGCATAATAGCACCAAATGAATAAAAACACAATATATTGATCCGTGTGCGCAGTGCACATTTTTGATAACATAAGATGAATGCAAACGCACCAGGGGCCTGCACTCTAAACGGGGTAGAAAGAGACTTTGGCACATAACCCGATTTCGACCGTAGAGTGACGCTGCAGTCGCCGGCTCCAAAACGAATGCAATCAGCGCCGACTGAGAGCGCTTGTAAATCCCCTATGCGCTTAGCCAAAGCAAGGGAGAGAAAGAGAATGGCTAGAGAGAGCTCTCTTTTGGAAACTGCTTACAAAGGCTCGAAAGGGGGAAGAGACAGAGCCTACAGCACCAACGCTAAGTCCTACGCCGGCACCGAAGGAGATAGCTGGAGAAACAGTCTCCTCGCTCCCCTTAGAAATCTGACCACCAATGTGTGCCTACCAATCGGTTGCCCATCAACTGGGTAACGAAACGAGGCGATGGCAGCCACTTAAACTTTCAGCATGGACGGGGCCGCCGTTATTCAGCCTGTGCTGCAGGTAGCGTAAAATACCGGACACGAGGCAGGACACTGGGTCGATATTGTTATCACTGCAGCTGCATATCCTACAAGAACAAAACGCAGTGCGCATTCTCCTCTGCCGCGAGCAGACATTAGTCGCCCACGTGAACCCTCACAGATGAGCTTGTACCGAGACTGAGTCATATGAGTGACCATATGTTAACACACTTGAGAACAAAGCACGTTATGCTCCACACAGCAATAAGATGCACTAAAGGCTGTTTAGCACATCTCACTAATGGGCCAATCGACAGCACAGTAAGAGAGCTCAAAATCAAGCGAACAGCACTTGACCAACGCCAAGATGGCACACATGATAAGGGCATTAATCAAACCGTGCCCACAAAGACAGAGACAACTGTCCAACAAGCACTAGGAACACAACGCGATCGCTCATACAAGGTAGACACCTTATGCAAAGGGGTAAGCTCGTATGTGGGAAACTGTTGAAGCATAGCAAGCCAGCGGTGCTAAAGGGCAGAGACCGGCGCGGCCAGCTCAGCATCTAGCTTTCCCACAAGCAGTACACAGAGCAACGGCAAACACGCGCTACCAACTGTGTAGCAAACGTGGGCTCGAGCGGCTGCTGCCAGGGCAGCACCACCGCCAAATCCAGCCACATGTCAAAATAACAAGGACGCGAAGACATTCGTTCTCTGAATCAATTCACATATGGAATGGCCACATGAATCACAGAAAACGCCTACGACGAGGGGTTGTCTGGATTAAAACAAATATATGACTCAGTTAGGGGTACAATAACCCATATGCCGATCTGAGAACCGCCAAAAGCACCTGATATAAGGGGCTGACTGGATATGACACAGATATGATAGAACTCAACTAAGCGAGGATCTATTCAGTACTGATAGGAAGTGCGCAATGATGGGTCAGGTCCGAAACTCTGGACGGCAGAACCACGTCCGACTCTTGTGAATGCCCACTCCCAGAACCGGCGCTTCACACCAACTGTAACCGAGATCACACTGCTGAAGCGATGCACGCGGTAGACGATCACATTTCGTAGTAGTGCAAATCTACCCGGCATTCAAACCAAGGTATGATAGGGAGCAGTACCGAGTAACCGGGGCGTTGCGAACTCACAATAACAGGGCTCTACCAGTTGTCATACATGCGGGGAAGCTTAAAGCTACACAGATCCGCTGCTCGATACAGGGGTCCTAGCGCTGCGTATACAGGAGCACTGAAAACCCAATGTGTATCAAGCATACAACAGGACACCGCCGTGCCGGGAGATGGAGGCAAAGAACACTAGGTAGTGAGGCTGCGCATATACAAATCGAACAGCACCAGACCAGCACCACCCTCCTAAGGTGTGCCCCGCGGCCACACACCGCTCAGCGCTGTCTCCTGGAGTCCGATATGAGGCTGGAACAGAGATACAATAAGTATCTCTCGCGCATAAGTAACAACGAGCTCCGGGATGGAGGTCTGTGCAAAAGCGCGCGCACACACACAGTCACATGGGCAGCGTTGCTTCCATGGCGGTATTGCAAGCCACTTGATGGAAAGCCTGCACCCTTTAGCCGGTGGCTAAAGAATTTACACAGGTATTACAGACACTTCATATCCATATAATATTAGATATATTGCACACGTAAAACACATTACTATGTACTTTGGACATGGGAAGTGATGGTTGAGATGGGAATCGAGCCCGGATCTCCCACGTAGAAGCTAGCGGCTCTAACCACCGTCCTATAGCGGCACCTTACAAATGCACGGGGCACGTGCGTGTAAAGGCTTGTCGCCATTTTGAACGGCACCCATGTGAAAGAATAATCAGTGAGCCTCGACCCGAAGAGTCCACGAGCGATGTTCCTGTGAGTCCTCAAGATGTGCCGGCCGGTCCGCACAGTGTGAGCAATCAGACTCGCCCAACGCAGCCTCAGCATGAGCCAGGCCCAGGCAGGCAATGCAGTGCTCATTGGTATCCGGCAGGCCAATGGGGCCCGCACAAAGACGACAGAAAGCAGCCGTCGGATGCGGTGAAGAAGTCTCTAGTTGTTTCTTCAACGATGGCAGCATGAAAGAGAAGTTTCTGAGGTATTGTCGCTATGCACCGTATTTATACTGCCAGGGGGTTCGTCAGTATTTGCATACTGTTGCATGTCTTGCGACAATTGGCCAGTTTTTTTACTGGCGTTATCCAATAAGACTTCAGGAAAGTGGAGAAGGGAAGAGTTCCCATAGCGCTCTCTGCAATGTTGAGAGGCCGCTCTCGAACGGGAACTAACGTTACTGTTGGGTGACGACCAAAAACCCACTAAATATGAATATTGAAAGGATTGCAAAGAATCAATAGAAAAGCCGAGTTGTTATAGGTATATTACATAAATATAGACATTTCTTTCAAATAAGTGCACATCTCATAAGACCATTAACCCTATGTTTATTTCATAGCTTTAAAAAAATGTACTTAAAATTATTCCCTGTTTGTTTTGTCTTGTGGGACTGTCTGTTCTCTCTCTGTGATTGACAGGTGTAGAGGCCCCCAGTTGGCATGTCGAGGCGGAGCAGAAATAGCAGAGCCTGGAGGTACGTGTGGAGCGGAATCCGAAGGGATGCAGATGCGAGAGCTTTGGTTCTGGCCTCCGAAAGTGACGAGTGGGGTTACGATCGCCAGCAGGTGAGTGTGGATGAAGTGATTCTAACACTGCTGTTAATATATGACTGCCTATATATATTAAAGTGGTTATTTTTAATTAGATGTCAATAGTATGGGATTTTTTACCTTAATTACTGTGTTCGAACTGGTATAGCGTTAGCAACGCAAAGTTCATGGGTTTGCTCCCTAGGGACATACACACATACTGACAAAATGTATACCATGAATGCACTGTACATTGCTTTGGATAAAAGGACTAAATGTAAACCGCACACAAGCCATTTTAGCGTACATTACCATATAGGTCAGGAGCAGGAGAAAGTATGCTTGAATCCAAGTGTGGAATTTGTTTGCCATATACCTATTCTATCATAGATTTTCAGCATGCCTTTGTTTTGCAGTATAGTGATTCAGATTCAGAAGCTGAGTATCCAGCCATTGTGCCGGCGGTTCCGAGTGCAGTGCCCGTGACTGGAGAGTCATACTGCAGTTGTGATTCACAGATGGAGCACGGCTGTAACCCGCGACTCCGGGGTTACACGCACCTGCGTGACTGCCACTGTGGAGAAGATGACCAAGGTAGTGCCATGCCTGTTGTGATAATAACTGTCATCAGTCAGTGTTCCAGGCCAGCCCGCTTGGAATAATATTGGCTGTAACGTGTTTGTCAGATTTCGACTGGGTGTGGGATGAAGGCAGCCGGTCATCTGCAACGCTGCTGAGCTGCGAGAACAGAAAAGTGAGCTTCCATTCGGAATATAGCTGTGGGACAGCGGCCATTCGTGGCTCCAAGGATCTCTCGGATGGACAGCATTTCTGGGAGATCAAAATGACTTCTCCTGTCTACGGCACAGATATGGTAGGTATAAATGTGCCACACAATGGTAATGGGTTTTGCATGGGTTTGCATATCTCCAAATGTGTTTGTTTGTTTTTAATATTGAATCAATGATGGTATTTTTATTTAGATGGTAGGTATTGGCACATCAGATGTAAATCTGGACAAATGTAGACACACGTTCTGCAGCCTGCTGGGTAAAGATGAAAACAGCTGGGGTCTGTCATATACAGGTAAAACAAGTTCAGTTGACAAACATGTACAGTACTTACGTTCATAAACACCCGGTCTTTAAATAGCATAGGACTTAGGGATTCTTTTGAAAGGCATGGTTGTTTCCTTCAGGTCTGTTACATCATAATGGTGACAAAGTGAGCTTTTCATCACGTTTCGGCCAGGGTTCTATTATTGGCGTTCACTTGGACACTTGGCACGGAACCCTCACCTTCTTTAAAAACCGCAAGTGTATCGGTGAGTTTTCAGCTGTGACCTTTCCATTCTTGTGTTTGAAATATACACATTTTTTTCTCCAAATGAAAGATGATAGAATTACAGTGAGCTTCTTGTGCAAGGAATGTTTTGTTTTGTGAGGACATACCTGGAAAGCAGTTTTTCAATGTTTGTTAAAAACATACATGGAAACATGCATTTGGTAACATTTAGCTTTTGTGTCTGTGTGTGTATCTGTGTGCGTGGTAGGTGTAGCAGCTACAGAGATGAAAAACAAGCGTGTGTTTCCTATGGCATGTTCCACCGCTGCCAAAAGCAGTATGAAGGTGATTCGTTCTGTTTCGGCCCCCACCTCGCTTCAATACCTGTGCTGCTCTCGCCTCCGCCAGCTCCTCCCCTCTGGAGTTGATGCTCTTCGAGTTTTGCCCTTGCCACCTGGTCTTAGACATCTTCTTCACTCCAAACTGGGATGGGTGCTGAGCCTGGACCACACACACCTGCACACAACCTCAAACACACATACCCCACCCGGGCCCTCCTCGGGTAGTGACTCTGAGGGCTGCTCCTCCGACCCAGAGGCCTGTCAACGGAAACGCTGCCGCTGGACCTGAGACTGTGCCCTCCTCATACCCATCCACTCATCCTCTCATTACACACACATTTAAAATATTTCCTCAGATGAAAAAAGTCAACATGTAAACACTGGACCTGTGTGTCTCCTACAAAGGTGGATAACAGAGTTTGCTGAGTAACTTTAAAGATACAGTAATTCAAGGTCCGTTGAGCCAGTTTTACTAGTTGTGTTGCTGGTAACTATTCATTTAAGGTTCAAAAGGTAGCTTCCCCCTTCAGATGACGTTTGGATACATAACAGTATTCAGTCTTTTTTGTTTTCTATTGTTCTATTGTGAAGTCCCAAATACACAATGGAATGACGATCATCATCAACTCCAAGGAAAACAAAACATGAACTTTGTGACTCTTATGATGTAGGGGAACAACATGTTACCATTTGAAATGCAGGTAAAAACAGATACACACTAAGGCAGAGACCTACTCATACACAAACAATACATTTACCCTGAGTGAACTGTACATTTTTCAATTACCGGCATTATATCACGTGGGGTAGAAAAATTACTTAATCATAGGAAGTGAATTGTAACTCATGTGTCACTCTGGAGATGAGATGTTTGATAGGATCTGTTCTATCTTAATTGAATCTATTTATCAAACAATCATCACTTCTGTTGTTATTTTATAAATGAACTTAAAGTTACCAGAAGTGAACAGCAGTGACATCAAAATGAACATTGTCCGTAAATTGTGTTTTTAATAACATAAAGTTTGGAATATGTATACTTTAACTGTTTTATCTTTAGGAATTATTTTGGATGCTAGTCATTACTCAAGTATGTATGTCTTTGAACAGTATTTGAAAAATGCTGTTTTCCTGAAAATATCGTGATACAGTTATCAAACTGACTAAATTTAATTCAGTTTTTAATCTGTGCAACAAGTCTACATGAGGTTCATATTGAATTCACATGGGGTTTATATTGCAGATTTTGTAATTCATTGTAAAGAAAGTGAAACATGTTTTCATTATGCATAAAGCACTTTCTTGCTTATTGTATGTAAGAAATATATACAGCTCCCCATACTGTTTTACGCATATTGTATGTCCTAAGTGCTCTCTCATTGACTCTTTATTAATCGTTTTCTCTCTATGCCCCCCAGTCTTCTCATTCTTCTACATCATACTTTAAGCATGGCCTTTTATATTAATTTAAAAAAATTGAAAATATATATGCATTAAAAAGGGGCTGGGTATGTTTTTTGAATTCTTAATAAAGATTTTCAAAAATGTATTATAATGTTGTTCTTTGTACATGGGATTTCACATAGTTAATACTGAGACCTTTATCAAACAAATTACATATATAGTAATATACATTTCTTAATGCTTTTGTACAGGATGTTTTTCATTGAATGCAGCATAATGGCAGCAAGGCAGTATAGATCATTTATGTAACATTGATGCAACAATAACGCTTGTCATTGATCATTCTTAAAACGGCGTTTTTACTAATATATATATAAAATTGTGTAACAGTACATTAAATATGTATGCTTGTGTTAGGGAAAGGAACATTAATAACATAAAGATGTTACTTTAAACGGAACGGACGATGTTCCACCGTGTTTCGCACGGACTGATTTTTCTGACGGATTGTAGCAGGCGTGACGTAACTGTGGAGGTCAAGTAACAGAGTGGTAAGACAGAGCTGTCATTGATACAAACATATGCTGGAATGGTTTCGTATTTGTATTTATTTATTTATTTAATTAGTTAGCTTTTATTTAGATTGAGCGGAAGTCTTGAAATTTACCAGTGTAATATTTTTAATGTTTTGAGATTACGGTATGTAACACGTGCTCAGAATGCAGAATGTAGCAGACATTTATTAACTACGTATAACTCAAGTAATGACGAAGTTCAGTATTTGCAACAATTACACCTACGTGTCCTTTTTGTCATTAGTCTTGTGATTAATCATAGATAGGTAAACCACATAATTACATAAACGGGATCCTTTGTTTTTAAACTCAATTTTACAAATGGAAACGTCATGACAAAAGCGTCTTGATAATTTAAATGGCACTACACTTCAGATTACGTTTGTCTAAGAAACAAACAAACAATTTGTGTTACTGTAAAAATAGTTTCTGCTTGAATTATGTCATAGAATAAACAGTAATTGGCATGGCAAACGTTTAAGACTATTTTCTTTTTTATAGTATTTTGTTAAATCACTACAGAGCCCGTCTGGTCACCCCCTCGGAGAAAAAAAAACCAAGACCCGCAAATCCGTGGCCACAGTTTTGTAATTCGTTCCCTCAGTTTACAAAACCGTGCTCTCGGATTAATAAACTGTACCCACGAGTTTACAATCCGTGCTCTCGGTTTTATAAACCGTCCCCTCAGTTTTTGAAATCTGTACCCACGAATTCATAATCTGTGCCCACGCTTTCGCAATCCGTGCGCACGGTTTTTGAAATCTGTACCCACGAATTCATAATCTGTGCCCACGCTTTCGCAATCCGTGCGCACGGTTTTGCAAACTGTAGCCTACTCGCGGAATTGAAGCCTCTGTCTGTCAACAGAATAAGGTTGCACGGTGTACCGGTGCTACGGTAGCATCGCGATGCTAAAGCTTCAAAATACCCGCGATGCCTCTATATTTTTGAAACGGTAGTATCGTATTACCGTAGTTAATGTTGCATATGCGCATTAATATTTATTTGAACACTTACATCTGCCTTTTTGCGGTGTTCATCTCCAAAATGAATGTGTGTTTTGAATGTCTCGGACGAGTTAATGATTCAAATTGGCGTTTTGAACGAGTTGGTTAAATGATTCACTAACTCAGTGGAAAATTGACGCCACCTACTGGCCGTTTTAGTTCTGCATTTAAAGTAAGCCTAATATTTCCCTTTATAAAGACTGCTGTATCAATTCAATTTGTCCAACATTTGAATTAGTTCCTACGTGAAAAATTATCTAGTGTACTTTAGTATTTACTACAGTAAACTACTAAAACTCATAGATACTAGTGTTTTTGAGTCTTATCAGAGTAAATATTTAAGTATACTACAGTATTTATAGTATTTACAAATGACTAAATGTGAATGTATTGCTACAATTTATCCAATTACTACAGTTAATACGACAAAATATTCTAGTGCAAAGTATAATACAGTTTACTATAGTAAATACAAAATGTTTCATCTAAATCTGTGTTTTTTGTATAGATTTGAATTATATGGCACAGCATCGTGATACTACTTGGTATCGAGATACTTCAGCTGATATAGTATCGTAAGACATGTTTATGGTACCGTGACAACCCTACAACAGAACAAGCTCCTTCCTACAGGAACATTAACGAATATTGTATACTGTTTTATATATAAATTGTCCTAATGTGTTTACACACGAGTGCGTGGCGCATATAAAGCATGCGTTCATTGCCGCGTTTCACTGGCATAAAGTTGGTTTGAACGCATGCTTTATGTGCGCCACCCGCTCGTGTGTAAACACATTAGGACAATTTATATATAAAACAGTATACAATATTGGTTAATGTTCCTGTAGGAAGGAGCTTGTTCTGTTGACAGACAGAGGCTTCAATTCCGCGAGTAGGCTACAGTTTGCAAAACCGTGCGCACGGATTGCGAAAGCGTGGGCACAGATTATGAATTCGTGGGTACAGATTTCAAAAACTGAGGGGACGGTTTACAAAACCGAGAGCACGGATTGGAAACTCGTGGGTACAGTTTATTAATCCGAGAGCACGGTTTTGTAAACTGAGGGAACGAATTACAAAACTGTGGCCACGGATTTGCGGGTCTTGTTTTTTTTTCTCCGAGGGGTGACCAGACGGGCTCTGTACACAGATTCACTAGGAATGTGTATTATATCAGATGCAATTATTATTAATGGCAGGCAAGATCTCAATCTAAATAGACACAAATAATACAAACTTATACAAACACAAAATACATTCTTTTTTTGTCAACTTTCACTACTTAAAGTTGCATCCCTCAATTAATTTTTAATGTCCATCATTACTTTAAATTTTGTAATCCTCTTCTTTGTCTTTTAGGCAACATGGTAAAGAAAAAGCGTCTGCGGCTTATAGCCGAGATGGCACGGAAGATCCGGGCCTACCGGGAGCTCAAGAACCGGCCAAGTGACTCTCAACGCTACGCGTTAGACTACGAAACCATGACACGACCGTTCACTGGTAAAAAGCTACCAGTGCTGTCTTGGGAAGATGTGCGAAGAGAAACCCGACTTTTTACACTGCTAGCTGGCATGCGCATGTTTGGCGTGGGGCGGCTCTTCACACGCAAGTCTTGGCTGGATGAACATACAGAGCCATGTTATTGGAAAATAACAAAAGTCAAGGTGGATTATACAGCAGAAGTAAGTTTTTGAATGCTGCATCAGGTAATTGTGATGATTAATTGGGCAAATAATGTGTGCATGTACTAGTAGGGTTGGGAATCGTTTCAATTTTATCGATTCCAATTCTGATTCTGCTTATCGATTTCGATTCTTATCGACCAGTTTCGATTCCACAGTTGAAGTAAAACATTTAGATATCAACCTGTATGGTCATTTAGCCTGCTTATTGACTTGTTTGCAAAATATATATATATATTTATGAGCAGCGTTTTGTGTATATTTACACATAGAAACACACCTTTTCTGATTTATTACAATTTGTATTATCATAGTTGAACTACATCATGGTTAAACTGCAGTTACTATAATGCAACTATGGTTAATTTGTGATTCCTGTGCTTTAAAAACTATGCTTACTATAGTAAAAAATGGATCATTTTCATAAGGGCTTTTATTGAGATATCAGCAGATCATGCAACGCATGTACTTTTCTGAAAATATGCACACAGGAATTGATAAAAGGAATTCAAATTTTAATCTCAACTATCCGATTCCTATTCCTTTCGATTCCGATCCGATTCCTAGCCTTTCGATTCCGATTCCAAATTGGAATTGATTTTCAATTCCCAACCCTATGTACTAGTGTATGTGTTAAAAAATACTGTTTTCTTGGCCTTAGAATATGGACCATGGAAAAGCATGGGGCATCCTAACATTTAGAGGTAAGTGTATACCTCTTCTTAAAAATGTATAATACATTCAATTTTTTTGTCACTTGTTGGATAAAAGTGTCATCTAAATGAATAAATACAGATGTAAGACCAATGGTTGTCTTACGTTTTTCAGACTGCTATAATATGCTGTCCTTTACTGGAGTAGTCATCACAATGCATTGAACAGATGTTTTTTTGGAATGACCAAGTGTCTTATTTCTCATCATATTTGAGTGGCACAGCATTGTGTTTTTCACTGACATATTTGATCTTATAGTAGAATTATACAAAGTAAACAAAAAATGTAAATAAAAAAGACAGCAACATCACTGCAGCAAATTATTTTTTTTGTTCCAGGTAAAGAGGAACTCGCAGAACATGAGGTGGATAAAGTCATGTACCATGACTGGCGTCTGGTGCCCAAACATGAAGAAGAGGATTTTAAACTATGTGACCCTGTCCCTGAGCCTCCAGTTCGTTACACGCAGTATCCTCCTCTCCTGCGTGCTATGATTTTGGCTCAGCAAGCAAAACAGCTGGGTGTGGCAGCGAGCACTATCCCAGAGCCCTCTTTACCATTGAAACGGAATGTGCTGCTCAGTAATGAGTATTTCAGGAGTCAGGAAGAGAAGAAAAAGCAGGAGGGAACACCTGTTTGATGCTGGTCCTGTCATAGTAATTAACGGCTATGGTGATGTGAGTTCTGCCTCTTGATGGTATTATTACATATTAAATGGACATTGCTCACAATAAGAACATGTTTTATTTAAGGCTATAGTTTGTATGAGGTTTTCATTGGTCATTCTGAACATATATGGTTAATGAAGGGGGAAAGGGGAAGATTTCAAAGGAGATTCCTGTTGCTCATGTGGATAGGTGCTCAAACCCAGAGAGGGTGCAACCCTGTGTGCAAAGGCTGTTTTTTTATTTTGTCTGTGATAAAAACATGTCTGTGTTCTGTAAGATATATAATTGAAAAGTATGATTTTTTTGTTTGCGTTATTTGCAGCTATTAAATGTATAAATGTGGGTGATCTGATTGTTGTCTCATTTAGTAGTAGATATTAATGTCACAGAATCCTTCAGGTCCCTTTAAAGGCTGGCTTGATAAATTAACCAATTTACAGTATTCATTTTGGCATTTTTACGGTAAATCACAAGAATTACATTAATGCTGTTGTAAAAAAATAAATAATACATGTATTAAATATTAAGTTAAATACTCTTATTATATAAAATATAAGTTACATTTTGCGTTATTCGCCCAAAAGGGATTTCCAGTAGTGCGCGCATGCGCATGTAATCTAGCGACAGCCATCAGCGCGCGCAGGCATCTGCTACTTCTTTCCTCCGAAAACTCGAGGCATCTTCGTGCCCTGCGCTGCGATTATGATCATACTTTTCCTAACGCTGTTTGCGAACGTTTTTAAGACCGGTAAGTAAGAGTCTTTTTAACCGGTTTATCCGCATTAAAGAGTGTTGGAACGACTCAAACATTTCTCGTCTGCGGTTTATTAATGCTTCGTTTCGTGAGTTATTGTCTGCTATGCTGCCTATCCAGATTTACGAGATATTGCGCTGGGTGTGGATAATTGCTAGGCAGATAATTGTCATATTTTATTTAACTGTACTTGGCTTCGCGTTCAGGACAAACTTCGTTAATGCAAGCATTTCGCTAACTTACACTACACGAGGCTATTCACGTCGTTTCCAAATAGGTTTAACTTACCATTAAGGGGTAACCACCTAGACAATTGTTAGACCCTGAACAAAGCTGTGAATGTTTCTTAAAAGAAAGGTTTGTGTTCTTAAATGCAATAAGTTGCATTATTTCCATGTTCTTTGCTACGTCTTACATCCTATTAATAGTGGAGGTAAGGTTGTTTTCCTTCGATTGGCTCAGGTAAGTATTCTCCTGTTCCATGCTCACCCGTGATTGGCTATTAAGTATCAGACTGCGTTATGCTTACGCGTGATTGGCCAGCTACTGTGGGCTAGTGCTCGAGACGGTTGCACTTATAATGGGATCTAAAAGGTCGCTGTCAGATCAAAACGATCTCATGGATTTTGGGACGAAACACGCACGGACTAGTGAGTCTGGTATGTAAGAGGACTCGTACTTCGGCAATAAACTGCAGGGCAGTTGAATTGACACTATATAGCACAGGAAGCTAGAGCAGATTATGAATAAGACAAATTTTATAGGTAAATTGTGTTTGAGACTTTATCATCGAATAATTATGACATAATTAATTATAGAATAAACTTTTAAACGCTTATGTTGTCAGGGCGATTATTGTCGGGGCATTGGGCGATAAGTGGCGAAGTCTATTTAGGGTTATTGCAGTGATTAATGATTCTAACAGGCATTGACCGACTTTATACATTGTAATGAAAATGTGTTAGTTAATAAAGAATGTATCGGTTACAAAATCTTGTATTTATTATTCTTGGATTGTGGAAGGTTTGAGTTGTAATACATTATTAAAGCAATAAGCCCCAAGAAGCAGTGGGTTACATTGCATTTTATAACAGCTAAGGGTAGGGATGTAACGATTCACTCAGCTCACGATGCGATGCGATTCACGATTCTGATCTCACGATGCGATTTATTCACGATTTACTCACGATTTATTTTTAAAAAATGAGTTGAAACAAATTAGAAATGAACAACTTCCCTTGCATTATTTCTTAAATGCTTCACGTTTCTTTGCATAATAAAATAATGTTTTATTTCAAATAACAAAAGTAAACTGCGATTTTATAACAAATTAATAATAGAAAAAGTCTCTTTAATATAAACAAACTAATACTGTCTGTGCTTTTCTTGGATTTTTTTGCATTTAAGAAATATCAGCATCCACGTTTAGGTTTGCAGTGAAAATAGCGGCCCCTGCTGTTCAAAAAATGTATTGCGATTCAGTTCAAGTCTCAACCGAATTGAATCGTCACTCATTATAACCGATTTTCAACCGGCTCACGGTGAATCGTTACATCCCTAGCTAAGGGCGTTGTGGCACGACGCGAAGCGGAGTGCCTAAAACCCCGTAGCTGTTATAAAATGCACTGTAACCCACTGCTTCGCGGGGCTTATTGCTTTTATAAAACGGTTATTCCATATGCTTAGCAAGGTTTCATAAAATAAAGTAAATAAAATGATATTTAGGCTATGTGGTACGGTCAGCCGTTATATATTGAGGTATTTTATAACGGCTTAGAACTCCGCTCAGCCAATCAGAATCAAGGACCAGAACTGACCGTTTTATAAAATGAAACATTATACTGCATAAATCTAGAATGTTTTATTAGAATAACACGCATGCCCTTAGATTTATTAAGTGTGCCACAAATGACTACTTTGTACTTCATAGACACCTGCAAATGCATCACTTGATGGTTTTGAGAGCTAGTTGAGTAGTTTTGTATGTTTATGGCAGGATGGACCGGTGTAAACGAGCGCACGTTCATAGCGGTGAAGCCAGATGGTGTTCAGCGCAGACTGGTGGGCGAGATCATCCGCCGCTTTGAACGCAAGGGCTTCAAACTCGTCGGCATGAAGTTCCTGCAGGTGAGAGTACAACCGGGGCATCCAGACAAACATCAACTTCTATTTACCACTTGTAAAGCAATATGTAACATTGACATTGCTTTTATATTGACAAGGTTTCCTGTAGAGCATGACATTTGCAATAAGTATGTGCATGTCTGTTTACCCAGCTTCATGTATTTGTGTGTACTGTGTAGGCATCTGAAGAGCAGCTCAGACAGCACTACTATGCACTGAGAGAGAAACCTTTCTACGGTGGCTTGGTCAAATACATGAGCTCTGGACCCATTGTAGCTATGGTAAGGGTTAAATATATGGTAGATTGACGGGCTTGTTGTGTTATGGCATGCACCTCAAATGAGCTGTGCGTCACTGTGTTTGTCTTTCTGGTTTCTTAGGTGTGGCAGGGGTTGGATGTGGTAAAGACTTCCAGAAAGATGCTTGGAGAGACGAATCCAGCAGACTCTCTTCCAGGGACTATCAGAGGAGACTACTGTGTGGAAGTGGGCAGGTTGGTGTGAGGTCAACTATCAAATGGCCTTTTAGTGTCTCTGGGTATTTTTGTTTCCAAAACATTACATGATACTTAAAGGAGTCATATGACATGATTAAAAACATTATTAACTTGTGTTTTTGGTACAATGCAATGTCTTTATACGTTTTAAGGAGGAAAAAACATTATTGTAGCTATTGTAGTCTGTTGTCAGACATGAAACGAATATGAAATAGTGACTAAACACGACCCAATAACACCTCATATTTAAAACAACCAGATGTCACTTTTAGGCCCGAATCACATTTTGCGTCTTTTCCGCACGCATATTCGTTATTTAAATGTAGACGCGCGGCAGGCGCACGCGACGCGCAATGCAGTCTTTTTTCAGGCGCGTTGGCGCTGCATCGAGATGAAAAAATCTCAACTTTTCAGAAAGCCGCAAGCGCACCGCAGGTCATGTGACAAGAACCAACCAGCCAATATAGCCAAGCTCAATGAAAATGGAGACACAGATGATCACAGCATAACTAAATCTAGTAGCAGAGTTATTGCAAGGTATTTTCAGTGCATATAATCCATATATCCTTTGTTTATACCTCCTTGTCTCAACGGCTATCGTGGCCCATGGTTGCTTAGCGACAAAAGACGCCAGGAGACCGCAAAGTCCAGGCACTTTGGAAAAAAAGGAGAACGCAGTGCAGCTCGCACAGCTCGCTGATTTATTAACACAACATCACCATACATCTACATTAAAGAGCGGCTATATGCTGTGATTTTGGCTATATTACTTATTTGCCTCATGCTGTTGTTTCTCCTCTCATCAATGTGTTGCTGTATTATGAGCGCTTCTTTGATTTTAAATGAGAGTTATAGTTTTATTGAAGATCGCGTATAGCGTAGACAATTTGGAGCAAATTCAGAAAAATGGGAAAATACACTGTTACACGGAGTAACAACTACACACCGCACCAAACTCACTGGTAGAGGGCAAGAAGAGCTCGCACACAGACACACCGAGCACTCGGTCGGCCGTCTTCTCTGTCAATAACATCTGTGACTGTTGACGTTTACGTGGAAAGGCAAGTACAAAGAGGAATTCATATTGAAAACACCGCCACATTTTAATTCGTTCACTGTCATGTGAGAGAGTGGCGCTTAGCGTCGAGGACGGAGCTGCACGCAACAGACTAAAAATGAAACGGGGAATCATGAAAAATCTATTCGTGGTGGCCAGTGATGATAGTGTGGCTGGCCGCCAAGAATAAATCAATGTATGGGAAACACTGTCTCAAGCCGCGGTCACACCTGTCTTTTTGCTCCATTGACTTCCATTCATACATATGCGAATGCGACAGACTGGAAACGCAAACTTCTGCTGCAAAGTTGCGCATACCGCTGCATTCCAAAGTTCAAGTTTAAAACTTTAAATTTTTTGACTTTGGACGGTCATTTAACACACTACATCAAAAGCAAAACATAAAATTCCATCATATGACTCCTTTAAGACACATTTTTTTTTACTAATTTAGTTTCTAGTTGTTTCTATTTTCAAAAGAAAGCGGAAAAGAGTAAGGTCTGATTTGAATAAATCTTGTAAATTCTTATTGTTGTATAATGTTTATTTATGTTTTTCTGTGCAGGAATGTTATCCATGGCAGTGATTCAGTTGAAAGTGCTCAGAGAGAGATGGCACTGTGGTTTAAGCAGAATGAATTATTGTGCTGGGAGGAGTGCAGTGAGCACTGGATCTATGTTTGAGACAGTCATGCGCTCTGGCACTTATCGTAACAGTTTTTACACCCCTGAACTGCATCTAGCAAATCAGAGAAACCTTGACAGTGCGACAACATAGCTGAAATAAACTTTGCTCAAGCCTTCAACTGACCAAAATACTTTAAAGTAACCACAGCTTTATCAAAACTAGACAGGAGTTTTTTGGCTTAGGTGGTTTTGGTCAAGCTGTTTTGAATGTAATAAGAATTTGTATTTTTGCTTTGCTCATAGTTAACATTTCTGCTTTTTCAGTAACATGTTAAATCTTCATTAGTCTTTGCTCTTGTTGATAAATGCCCTTATGGGAACATAAATGCACTACTCAAACGTTCTCAGCACTTGAAACGTCTACAGCCACTTTGACATAGGCATTGTTTACATTTGTACGTCCAACTTTTGAGCAGGTCACATTGTCATCTTTATATATGACATACATTTATCACTATTTAGAAGCAATATTGATTGAGTCGCACGCTTCCGAAAAACTGACTTGAATACCTAATATTGTTTTGTCTTACTCTGGTGGTTGGAACTCACGACCAAAGGGTGCCTTACATCGCAAATAAATTCATTTGTACATTTGATCTTTGTCGTCCATATTACTCTAAATATATATTTTTATGTAGCACTGGTCTTCAAAATCCTGTTGAATATATCAAGCTAAAGACACAGAATTCTTCAGCACATAAACATGTTTATTAATACTTAACCACACATATAGAACACAGAGTGATGATTTACATACAAGGCGACTGGGTGGGACATCCATCCGTCAAACTTGCAGCCGAAGGCATCAACCGTCATGCTTAATCCCATGGGAAGATTATCAAATCCATTCGGCACACATCTCACTTTGAAAAAAAGGTTGAAAATGCTTGCAATTGGATTGATTATTTTGTTTAATATTTTTGTTTTTAAATGATGATATTAAAAAGCTGCTTTGGGTTGTGCTATATTGTCAACACAAAACTTGATCACTTGTTTGATCACCTTGCACATTCTTTACCTGCAGTCCATATTCCCATATTTACATTTTTGCTGTGTTTTATGAAGTCAAACTTAGCCAGGTGATACTGGATATTCTCCTCTAGAAAACCTTTTGGACAAATATGTGTTATTCTTTAAAAATCATTCATTTCAACCAGCTTCTCTGGGTTCCTGTGTCCATTCAGTGAGCTGTGTGCTGACGGATTGGTAAAAGATAAGGTATTTGGCAAAAAACTGGGTAGTTTCTCCAGTAACGTAATTTGGTACTGGTTTAAGATGTTTACATGTATTTAATTGGAAATTGCCATTCAGTCATAAGATGCAGGGGGTTTTGAACATCGGAAGGATCGTACAGGTAGTTACAATTTAGGGTAGGAAAATACAGGCTAAGGTCTCAATATAGGACTTTTACAGGGGTAGTTACATAGCTTAGGTACAGAATTTGGGGCGTAGTTACAGAAGGGGGTACGATTTCATACTTTGTCTTTGGGGGTGGAGTTATGGGGCAGAAGGGCAGGGGGCAGGCGGGAGGTGTCTGTTTGTGTTACTCCGGGCCGTAAGACACCTGCCAAACAATGATATGGCTCCTCTCAGCTTTAGACAGTGCTGGCTTCATCTGAGGGGCTTCACCATCTGCTTCTTCTGTTTCGTCATCCTCTCCATCACCTGGAAAGAACGAGATTACGTTAAGGGATAGTCACCAATAGTAGGGGGGTTTAGAGTCCAACGTCCAGATACAAAAATGCAGAGCTTCTCACCAATACGGAAGTCAATGTATCCCTCTCCCCCACTCAGCACCAGCACGTTCTGAACACTCTGTGCTTCTGTATCTGTTGGGGCTGCTGTGGAACCCTGGGACTCTGATGGGCTGTCCAGCACACTACCATTCAGGGTGGCCAACACATTGCCTGAACACAGATTGAGAATGATACCATTAATGTAGTTACACATACAAGTTAGGACATGCAACTTATTTTGTGTGTAAAAAATGACAACTTTTATAAACATTCTAAACAATAAATACTACAGCATATAATGCTCAATTGTAGAATGCCATTATTGACCAATCAGAATCAAGTATTCCAGTTAAAGGGATAGTTCACCCAAAAATAAAAAATCTGTCATTTCATCATTTACTTACCTTCGAGTTGGAATAAATTGGAATAAATTTCTTTGTTTCCATGGTAGGAAAAATTACTTTGTATTTTTTTTGTTCTGTTGAACACAATCTGGGTGAACCATCCCTTTAAGGATTTAATAAATATTGATACTAACCAGGCACTGTCACAAAGAACTTGACTGCATCTCGATGTCCATGGAAGCAGAGTTGAGCCTGAGCCATGGAGCAGTACGGTATGAAGCTACTCTTCTCAGAGTTACTGTCATCTGCATATACATGTATCACACCTCCTGATGATGTGGGCGACACCTTATTTGCTGCACACAAAATACAAAACGCTGATCAGAAACGGCAATGACCAAGCAATGAAATTCACAGGGACAGCCAGTGCAAATAAAATACTGCTGGATACTGCAGAGAAAAAATGTGAATGTCTTAAATAAAACAGCTCACTGCATGCATTATTATAACAGCTTTAAACCCAGAAACAACAAAACAGAAGATCATAACATTTATGACCACAAGACATAAAATAAATATAATGAAGATGTGGAGGTAAATCATCCATGATGAAACATGCTAAAACAATCGAAAGAAATCGAGTTTATTGAATTATAAAAATTTGAATTAAGACAATAATGTGAATTGAATCTGAACCCAAAGGAAGCATGACAAGACATCAAAAAAGTATAATTAAGATAATAATGTGAACTGAATCTGAACCCAAATGAAGCATCACAAGATATCAAAAAAGTATGACAGTCAGTACATTTTGCACTTACCTCTCAGTCCCAGGAGCTGACCTCGATGAAGCACTACAGCTATAGGAAAGAGGAAATGGGAAGGGGAACAGGGCAGGACAAGAGAGCAACACCCGTGAGACAAAGTGACGGAGGGGGATTATAAAATAGTGAATAAGAAACAGAAGCTGAGACAGAAAGGAGATCACCAAAAAATGGCCCATAGGTTCTTAGGTAATTAATGGATCATAAAAGGAGGCTGAACAGACAAATGGTTAAAGGTTTAATCCCAGGATGGTGATAACCTAAGCACTGCAGTGTTAGTAGGTTTCAGATCTGCTGCTGACAAGATCAGTTTAGTTTGATATCAACTGCCAATCTATAACGCATATTACTGCCAAGGTCATGAGTTCCATTCCCAAGAAACACATACAACGATAGAATGTATACTGTACTGATAAAAAGTATATCTTAATGCACTGTCAGTTTCTCTGCTGCTCGTCAATACACGAGCAGCAGAGTTTTGTATGTATTGCAACCTTTTTATCGAATTAGCTGGTAAACCTGCAAAAAGTGAGTTGCAATAATCAAGCCTAGGGCGTGAATAAGCCTTTCAGCATCAGGCATAGAGAGAAAGGGCCGTATATGAAGGTATTTTTGGTGCAAAACAACTGAGCGCCTGTGAGAGTGGAATTTGTAGTTGTAGAGGTCGGCCACACATGTGTCTCAGTAAATTTGAAGTCAAAATTTGAAGTTGCAAACTTGTAGATTTTTTTCCTCTCCCGCAAACACAACACAACACAACAGTAACGCCTTCTTGAATCCTTCAGTGCAAGTGCACAAATCCAGTTCTACAAATCACAAACTAAGATACTCGTGCACTCACATCTTTTGCTACGATTGCTGCAGTAAATATGGTGCAAAACACATTCACACACCTGCACCAAAAGCAAGCGTTCACAGACGAGTTTATGTGAATTAATGCAGTGAGAGTTCAATGCTTGTCAAAACTTTTCTCACAAATTAAAGGTTTCATTCTTGGACATATTTCTAACACAAACACAAGAACATAACTACAACTGCATGAATCTGCTGCTGCGAGTCTCTGACACAAGTTCGCATACTCTCTCATTTTGCGCCACATATCTGTGTGATGTATGGAGCGAAAGTGATTTGTGCACTTGCAGAGGCCAAACCAGCTAGTTTTGATGCCCAGCAGGTGGCGCCCTAACGCGCAAGTGATGGAAAGTCCAGGGTTTTTGAAAATCAGTTATTTTGTGGTAACCATGGTTTTACTATAGTAACCATATTTTCTTGTTTTAACTGTAAGAAAAACGTGTTTTTTGTTTGTTTAACTGTAGTAAAACCATGTTTTATTTTCGTAAGGGATTGTCAATGTAGCTGACCAGCATACTTATTTAAACTAAACCAATGTATTCTATGACGATTAGTGATTTCAGAAAAAAGCAGCTTGGGATGATTCTCGCAACAAAACTAGCTGGTTTGGCCTAAAAAAATCTACAAGTTTGCAACATCAAATTTTGAGTTCAAATTTACTGATACACATGTGTGGCCGACCTCTACAACTACAAGTTCCACTCTCACAGGCGCTCAGTAGTTTCGCACCAAAAATACCTTCATAGCCGTATTCATGCAATATTCCGTAGATGATAAAAAGCTACTTTTGTAATATGTTTAAAGTGGGCATTAAAACTCAACTGTGTGTCAAAAATAACACCCAACATAACAACTTAAGTGTATGGGTGTACTTTAGAGTAAAAGGAGATCGGGTTGATCAAAAATACAAAAAAGGATGTTATTTTGGTGTCTCTTTGCTGGGTGTGTATCCATACGACGTACTTTCAGTCAAAGGAATCGAGATGATGACTCCATTTCCAGTCCCCACCCACAACCGGTTTCCTCCAATCAGCAGGGCAGTAATTCTGACAAAAGAGAAACCTAACTTTCCGGTACCTGTCAATCACAGACAAGACAGCAGAATGTAAATTGTTATTGCTGCCAGACTTTTATAAAAGGCAATATGCCTCCATATATGTGACCCTGGACAACAAAACCAGTCTTACGGGTCAATTTTTCGAAATGTATGGTTTGTTAGGATAGGACAATATCTGGCAGAGATACAACCATTTAAAACTCTGAAATCTAAGGGTGCAAAAAAATGTAAATATTGAGAAAATTGCCTTTGAAGTTGTTAATCAGAGGCACTGTAGCAGCCCATCCACTCACAAAAATAAAGTTTTTATATATTTAGGGTAGGAAATTTACAATATATCTTCAAGGAACATGATCTTTATTCATATCCTAATGATTTTTGGCATAAAATAAAAATCAACCATACAATGTTTTTTGACTTTCACAAAAAATGTTCCCGTGCTACTTAAGGCTGGTTTTGTGATCCAGGGTCAAATATAATAACAGACACTGCTCTTGTAAGGTAAACTTATTTTCACAGTTAAATTAACTATAATATTTAATAATACTTCATATACTGATTCATATACTGATTATACAGATAAATCTGATGCTAGGTCACGAAAAAAAAAACGAAGTATTACCAAGCATCTTGCTGACATATGGCTCAATATCCACGTCTTGTAGATGCTGGTGAGTGTGCGCATGATACAAGCGAAGTGTAGAATCCAAACGAATGGAAACCCAGACACCATCACCGATCCACGCCAGCTGCCTCACCTGGCTCTCTTTGCGTGGGTGAGCATCAAACGATTTCTGTATGAAGCAGAGAGGGAATACAGAGACCAAATGAAAACCCAGAAATCCAGATAAAAATCAGAAACATAGAGGAAAGGGAACAAACATTTTGGGACAAAAACATACAGTAAATGAAGAATTTCTGATCTATGTATAATGTTGGAGAAACAGTAGAGATTAATGATATTTTTTCAGTTGGGCGGACCTCAATCTGCATACTCTTGGGCTGGATGACATGGATCTTGTTCTTGTTGCCACACCAGACTCTGTCATGCACCACAGCCATGCATCGGATGGAGTGGTGAGGTCTCCCCAAATCCATTAGATGATAGTTAGATAGATCCCACTGTCCGTCTATGTGCAGATTTCACACAGAGAACATACATTAGTATTCACATTAGTGTGATCCTTTTTGCTTTATGTAGATAAAATATGTTCATTATTAAAAAAACATTAAGATCAAGAGACAGATAATGAGTTTAATATGTGTGATATAAGGCAAACCTTCAGCTCTGTGAAATATAGCAAGAGTGCCATCGGCTAATGCAACCAGAACCCTGCCCTTCACATGCCTACAATACAAAAAGATTATTAGACATTAACAAAATTATTAGACATAACAGGTGTTATTCTTCATCATATCCAATTGTTATGACATACAGTATACTGTACAAACACTTTCATATTGTACTTACACCAAACTTAGAACAGAGTCTTTAAGTTTGATTGAATGGAGACATTTCTTCCAGTTTGACATTGCAGAGTGAACATAAAGCCTGCAGAAAAAGGTTTCTGTTGTCATTATAGTATCTTTTAGCAAATGTACCAAAAATACTGAAATATTGTCAAAGTGGAACTATAGCATAAATAAAAATGCAATGTCTACAAAATTATTAAAGCCATAATTTATGACACTGTAAAAAACAAATTGAATGTTTTGAACATACAGTATGTGTGTGATAGAAAAAAGGAAGAGAAAACAGAGAGAGAGAAAGAGGGAGAGAGGGAGGATCTGATGCCTACCAGCCATTCTGGGCTCCAAGCCACATGGTAGGAGCTGCACTTGTTCCTGCAACATCATCTCCAGCTTCCTCAGAATCTTTAGGAGCTGATGCTACCTGTTCCTTTGGTACGCCCGCCTCACTAATTCACACACAGACTCAGAATAAAACAGAGAACACATATGCCTAAATGGTTTCTAAACTAAACTTAACCGAATCCGTCCTGGTATGTATGATATCTATAATCTAATTTATAGATATCTCTCTTTATCACAACACAAATCAGGTCTTACAGCATCTCACAGAAGTGAGTACACCCCTCACCTTTTTGTACATATTTGATTATATCTTTTCATGTGACAACACTTTACAATGTAAAGTAGTGAGTGTACAGCTTATATAACAGTGTAAATTTGCTGTCCCCTCAAAATAACTCAACACACAGCCATTAATGTCTAAACCGTTGGCAACAAAAGTGAGTACACCCCTAAGTGAAAATGTCCAAATTGGGCCAAATTAGCCATTTTCCCTCCCCGGTGTCATGTGATTTTTTTAGTGTTACAAGGTCTCAGGTGTAAATGGGGAGCAGGTGTGTTAAATTTGGTGTAATCGCTCTCACTTGAAGTTCAACATGGCACCTCATGGTAAAGAACTCTCTGAGGAGCTGAAAAAAAGAATTGTTGCTCTACATACAGTAAAGATGGCCTAGGCCAGGGGTCACCAACTAGCGGACTCCGGTCCGAATGACACTTTGCTTTTCTCAGGTTTCCTTGGAAATGCTTATTTCATTTTAATGGACTATATGCATGCGTGACTTCCGCGTTTCACAGTCACGGTCTTCCTACCATATTTGATATTATAACATCATGTTAACTTATGAAAGTATCATTTCAAATACGGTGGAACAGCACTTCTATATACCACTGCTGTGTGCAGCAATGTACAGCCTCTGCTAAATTTAACTATTTTCTCATTTTGCAAGTCTCCCCAACCGGAAACTGCCTAGGGTTCTGACCGTGAATCGCGGAAGTCACGCATGCATAGAGCCCATGGTGAATGTTTTACCTAATAAACAATACAACGGCCTACTGTACATACATAAACAGTTTAGGTCAATACAGCACCTCCTTTGACAATTTCATCAAAACAATGTATACACAAATGAACCACTCCCATGATGACTTGACTATGTGACTGGACAAATTTTTCAACCACTGAAAAAGCTTGATAATAAATCAGCATGAAACAAATAAAATAATACAGATATAATAACACAAAAGTAAAACAGAGTCCTTACAGAGGACATTTACATCAGTTACATCAAAGCACTAAAGACTCCGGGGGGGGGTGTGTTATGTGTGAGGTACCTGCGTGTGTTGTCGGTGAAGACATGCTCGGTGAAGGCTCCGAGGGTGTTGTCGGTGTTCTCATTTGGTGCCGCCTCCTCTGACACCTCAATGGCTTCTGTTGCCTCCTCTGCAGACTGTGATACAGCCAAGCTTCTACACACGGGAGCTGTAGGAGCTAAACACACACAAATATAAAAGAAAACACATAAGAACCAATGCATCAGGGATATGCACCATTCAGGTACGATACAACACAAATGAATGTGGGATGTGTCCAATTGGCAATTTAAAGGGAGACAGTTTCCTAAATTCTAAATGAATCCATTCATTATAAAAACAGTAGTTGCATTATATGATGTTCATGCACTGCAAGACTAGTAAGTAATGTGTTTCATAAACAGTTCAGCATGGAATTCAGCATTCACTTTACCTTGGCTTCGGTCTTGCACAGGCGTATCGGTGCGAGACGAACAGTTGCTACGTACTACACTGCAGTTGGTGGCACAACCCACAATTGTGATCCCTGCCAACATTCCCTCAACTCCACCCTTCTCTTCTGAAGCACCGTCATCACCCTGCTGCTCCAAAAATATCTCACCTGCCGGGTAATCACTCTCACTGGCACCTACACACATAAGCATGAAAATATGCCAGTTACTGTAATCAAGAATTGTGTAACATTCACATGTCTGGACTGGTGTCAATCTCTGTGTTACCTGTATTTAAAACCCATTTTGTATTTATTTGTAATATTAAATTAGTATTCATATGTAATATAAAAGATCATCTTTCAAGGGCAGGTACACTAACCTGGAACACTGGAGATGCAAAGCACATGGGCGTTACACACGTTAAACTGGTCTACTAATGAGCAGGGCTGGTTTGCATCGATGATGACCACTTTGCTAGCTGAATGAGTGCTGGTCAGGATCCACACGCGGCTGCTCATGGAGTCAGTCTCATGCAGTTCCTTAGGCTTCAAGACGGAGACAAGTGTAATGTGAACATACTGTATAATTATGAGAAGAAGAAAAAAATGTCTGTGACCCCGTCTGTGAAATCAAGGCTAAAGTCGCATAATCTAATTCTGAGATTAGGAGCTATGAGCAGTCATAGCCAGAAACATGATGAAAAACAGGATGGCAAAATTTTCGAAAAAGATTTCAAAATAGAGTACTCAGATTATAAATACTATAGAAACGACTTTCTTCCTTTCGCAGAACACAAAATAATATATTTTGAAGAATGTTGTTAACTGGCCCCCATTGACTTGCATTGGTTTTGTGTTTGTACAATAGAAGTGAATGGGAGCCAGTGCTGTTCGGGTACAACATAGCAATTTTCTTTCAAATATCTTCTGTTGTGTTCATAAAGGGTTGAAATGACAAAACTGTGAGTAAATGATGACAGAATTTTCATTTTTGGGTGAACTAGCACTTTAAACTGGGTTTTCACAGACTGGGTCTTATTTGACCCTTATAATTTTTAAGTACATTGTTTTAATGTTTCAGTGTTTGTTGTTTTGTTTATAGAATTTGTACATAATAAAAATTTAAAGGGGTCATATGACATGGCTGAAGTTTCTGAACTGTGTCTTTATATACAGTATATAATTTTTTCTTCTGCAAGCATTTTGAACATCTATTCTAGTCCAAAACTGTTTATATAATTTCATGTTTTTCATATCTTTGTGTTGTTATTATATCTCTTGACCTTCTTTTTCTCTGGTGAGCTATGCTCGCTCTTGTCTCCGCCTTCATCTTCACCGCTCAATGGATCCGAGCCGTTGGACGGCTTCACGCCAGCAGTCTCCTGATTGGACGTCTTCCAGCCAGTCAGATCTACACCAGCTGCACACCACAGCTGTGCAAAAAAAGAATCTATGTTCATAGCATGGAAATGAAACCTTAAGTTTAGTCAACTGTGTGTGTGTGTCCTGTACCTTCCTGTTAGGATCTTTCTCCAGCAGAGGGCGGCAATATACTGGCACAGGGACATTTTTCATGCGGGTATCTTCTTTCTCATTGGCCTGTGAGGACACAGTAGGGCAGTGATGTCCAGATGATCATAGTAAATAAGATCCGTGCTACACAATACAAGGATGCCTTCATCATGCTTCAGTTCAGACTGCCTCGATCCAGGGCAGACAGACAAAGAACAGCAAACCAGAGCAGGAGAATAAAGTCTGTTATAGGGTTGCAAGGCAGACGCAGGCGCAATGACAGGAGTTAAAGGGATACTTCACCCAAAAATAAAAATTCTTCGAGTTGTTCCAAATCTGTATAAATTTCTTTGTTCATATGAACACAGAGAAAGATACTTGTAAGAATGCTTTTAACCAGACAGATTTTGCCCCCCCCCTCTTGACTATCATAGTAGGGAAAAAAAACAATGGTAGTCAAAAGTGCCCCAGAACTGTTTGCTGTCCTACATTCTTCAAAATGTCTTCTTTTGTGTTCAACAGAAAGTAATTTTTCCTACTATGGGAGTCAATGGGCAGCAAGATCTGTTTGGTAACAAGCATTCTTCCAAATATCTTTCTCTGTGTTCATCAGAACAAAGAAATGTACACAGATTTGGAACAACTCGAAGGTGAGGAAATGATGACAGAATTTTCATTTTGGGGTGAACTGTCCCTTTAATCTACACTGTACTGTCAGCAAATGTCTGGGGTGGATAAAGCAGCTCAGTTTCTAGACTGGGAGAGGTTTGGATATGGGTCAATTTAATTTGATACTAAGTGTAAACTGGTGAGATAAGATGCCAGGTATTTTATGAGAAACTGTCAAGTAAGCATGTTATCTCAATAATAACACTGGCACCTTAAATAATAATGTTTCAGTCAAATGCCTACAATGAACATTGTGTTAATAGCATTAGCAGCATTTAGTAAACAGGAGTGCTACAGGTTTACTCTGCGCTGGTTGATTTTTATCAGAAGCTACGAATAGCATAAGGTTAATTTCTAAACCTATATTCAACTAGCAAAGACATGTTCATCCTGTGATGGCATTATGATTTGCTGACTGAGTTAGAGACAGGTTAGGGCTGGGGTTTAAAGGGGCAGGGTGGGAGAGGTGCATGCTGGCCCTCTGCCGCTCAGACTTGCCTGCGTCCTCTTCGCTGTGGTATCTTGGGCACTGTCCACCTGGGAGCCATTCTGTGGGAGATCACAGTTAGAGCCACGGCGACACTGTCACCACGGCAACCCTGACAAACACACTATCAGCATAGCAACCCCATACCGTTGCCATACCAGAGACCAGCACGACGTGGTGCTAACCATTTCCATTATCTAAACACAATTTCAGAACAACTGACAAGACAATGCAACAACAACCTAAGTGCAGTTTTAGTTTTTAGAGTTTTTATACCCCATTTCCTTTACCTTCAAATGAATTATGGCCGATTCTCAATTCCATGAACGCAAAGAGCGGACTTGTGTCCTCATGAAGACCGGTCTTGCGAGTCAGCCTCGGCAGAACAAACTTGGATGGACGTGCAGCAGTGACTTATGGGACTTCAAGGGGGTTCGGGACGTGCAAGTCTGCATTCAATGCATCCTTGATATCGAGAACACATCCGGGTACTTTCATGCGTTCTCTGTTCTTGTGTTCTTGAGTATTGGAACATGGCTTTGACGGTTATTGATGACGTAGAGCGAGAACACGGGGACACAAGACCGCTTAAGAACGCATATTGAGAAACAGCCACAATCTCTGTTCTTGTGTTCTTGAGTATTGGAACACGGCTTTGACGGTTATTGATGATGTAGAGCGAGAACACGAGGACACAAGACCGCTCAAGAACGCATATTAAGAAACGGCCAATGACAGCCACAAAGCAATCTTTAATATCTTACACACGGGGTCTAAAATCAACATTCAGCAAGCTCCAAATGCAAGTACAAATTGGCTTCAGCCCCTCGCTAAAGTGACACGTTTGTGGAATATTTTTTAATTTAACCATCAAAACATGAGGAAACTATGCAGAACAATATCACAATGTGTCCAAATGGTGCAACAGATGCAGTATCGCACGAGATTGGCACATGTATGATGATGCGAGTGACCCAGTGACTGTCACAAACATGCATAGAAGAACAGCTAAAGAGCTACACAGCTAAACAATTCCACTATTATAAGGACAAAAGTATATATTTCTAAACATCATACAAAAATTTTGAAATGTTTAAGGCCAGTAAATTTTCTTATTTTCCCCCTTTTGGCAAAAAAATTAAGTGAAATAGTAAAACACAAACAATAGTAAAAAATAAACAGTATTGTCTTTGGATTGTTTAAAACTGGATTGTTGTGCATTTTTAAGTTTGTACCGTATCTGTGTCAAGTCCATTGTATTGGATTATTCAATACTGCAGGAGTACATACTGCAGCAATGGTCAACTCTGTTCCAGTATAGCCTAGGTCTGGTGATGCACTTCTGTCAGAGGTCAACATAAGTCCAGATACCTGTTTGAGTCGGGATGGGACACTCCAGCCGCACGTCTGCATGGGGCCGTCTTTCCGGCGCATGTGCTCGCGCACCTGCCTGTATTGCTCGCGACGCTGCTCTCTGCGGGTACAGAGCGCCGAATCGCTGAGGAGAGACGCAACACCGTTACTGGGCATTCTACAGGACGAAGAGAAAGAGAGAGAGAGAGAGAGAGAGCTTGAGCGAAAGAGCGAGAGAATCAGCCAGCCAGTCTGCCGAGGCCGAAAAGAAATGCAACAGACATAGAAGACACACACATCCAGATGACAAATGTAAAGTGTTATATTGCACACTTAAAACAGTGGATGCACACAGGATGAGAAAAGCACATGGCAACACACGCATTCATCTGTAATGTACGTGAACAAAGTTTTGAGATGAATGAAAATAGGGCCTAAAGAATTCACGATGATGATATTATCATGATATCTATCGAAACGTGTAAAAAGGAACTAAATGATGCTTTCAGTTAAATTCATCTTTAATTTATATTATTATATTATTCATTTACGTTATTAAAGATGGTCAAGTGTATTTTGCAAAAATTGGTAAAATGCCCCTCAAGGTACTTTTAGGGGCATCCTCATTTGAACAATTCTTAAATAAAATAATGAAATCTTTCATATTGTAAAGATCTGTTCAATTGTAAAAATGTTAATTTGTTTCATTTAGGTGTATGTGTACAGTTTGATCATGTTAGAGTTAGTTTACCTAAAAACAGCACGTCCTCATTTAGATGGTTAAGTTATTGTGTGTGTTTGTGTGTACGGCTTTAGCTTTTTACTAGTGTGGGTCAAATGTCTAAAATAACCTCAAAAATAGTGTAAAACGTGTCAAACGCAGCATTAGCACAAAGCATTTTGAGGGCATCAGCTTGCCTGAGGACAGAGAGAGAATACACTATAAGGTGGACACAGAAGGAGGGAGAACAAACATGTGTGAATGAGGATGTGAGGTCACATGGGACACAGACACGTATTCATGTGCTTTTTCTCACTCTTCAGGCATGAACTCCAGTATGCAGTTGGAAGTGGAGATCTGACACATGGTTTGTGAGCGTCGCTGGTTGTAGCCACCGATGGAAGGAGACTTATAGTGGATGTTGACGCTGTTGTAAGGTCGCTTTACTGGAGGAGGACTCGAAGAAGAACTGAAAAGACGTGCAAAGCTGGAGAGAGAAAGACGGAGCAGGAAGGTTATATAAACATAATGTGAAAACTAAGTGAATTCAGTCTCTAAAAACTCTAAAACTGGTGAAATGCTTACAATTGCCAGATTATAGATTTCTTCTTCTCAGGTAGTTGAGGACTCTCTCGAGAAGCCCTGTGGAAAAAAAAGTGGACAAAGAGAAGATAAAGTTCTGTGATGACAAATGAATGTGGTGGAATTGTGAGATGCTCTGTCCAGGAGGGGCAAACATATGAGTGTGCATGTGTTTTAATATATGTAATTACGTTTTCCATCTCCCTCACCTGATCATCTCGGTCCAGCGCACGGCCTCCTGAAGCTCCATCAGTCTCTCCTTGTACTGGTTTCGTTCCATCAGAACACGGGCCATCTCCACACGCGTGAAGCGACGCCTCTGCGTCATGGCAACATCATCCTGCAGCGGAGATGAGTACTGAACCATAGAGCCACACGGCAAAGAGTGGTGCGGAGGTTAGTGTTTTAGTGCTTTACAGCAACTAATACATGAAATATGTAAGCATTGTGAGAAGGTTAGAGATGTATTATTTGTAGCAAGATAAAGCCAGGCTAATGTGATCGCCATTAATATTTTCCCTGTCCAACCACTGATGGTGGTTTTGAACTATTTTCCTAATTTCTCCGGAGTGATATTTATATTTTAATAATAGCAGATGCAACTTAAAAGCATGATGAAAGTTAAAGGGTTTTTTTTAGACATTAGGTTTGAAATGTGACTACTTACATCTTCTCCACCTTCATCTTTACAATCCTGAGATGATCCTAAAGCCTCGGCCCTCAACCTTAAATGAAATGAGAGATTCAGACTTGTATGGACACCCGTATGGACAAGTTACAAACAGAGGTTTTACCTCCTTAGCTCCTCCTCCAGTTCTTTAACTCGCTGGTCCACTTTGACCTTGGACTGTTTCACTGTTTCCAGCTCTTCCCGAAGAACTTCCTGCTCGCTTGACAGCTCGTCCACTTTAGCAATGAGGTCATTCTTCACAATGTTCAGTGCATTCCTACACATGGCACATCGCGTCATCAAAATAGGCATTTATAGATGTAGGTGGCTAATGTCTGCACATCTGCAGTGTATAGACGGTTTCATCGGATGTGCGTGCCTGGACTGCAGTTACCTTCAGGCCTGTGTTTGTTTATCGGTCTGGCTAGTGTCTAATAATATAACTATTTTTATTTAATATCATTTCATTTTTTATTAATATTAATTAATATTATTACTTTATTATATAACGATTGTATTAAATAAATGATTTGTTGAAAGGGTCCTGTAGTTTAGTCGCATTTAAAGAAACCGTATGGGACATTGACATCTAGCGGTTGAACTAGGTCTCGCAGTCTAAATTCAAAATATTAGAGAGGCAAGTTTAGCCACGTAACGATTCTTCTCGGTTTCTTTTTCTTGTTATCAGAAATTATCTACAGGCATTCTATTATTTGCAAATGTGGAAATTAAGGGCAGTCCACGAATGTGTGCATGCGCAGTATAAGCGTCTATATGGCATTAAGGACTATGTTAAACATTATTATAAGTCAATGCATAAATTATTATACATTTATAAGACCATATTTTAATTAACTTGATGTTTAAAGTCACCATGAAATCAAACAGGAAAATTCTAAGTGTTTTACACAGTGTGGCAGTGATTGTTATAAATGATTTATCCGTGCACACCATTATTTATTTTATTAATTTGCACTTGTAATCTTTAATCAAAAAGCTCCTCTCCCCCTCTCAACAACAACTCTTCACCACATGACATAAGCAACAAAAAAGAGGTAGGACTACTACAATGGCCAGCCATTTTTAGCCCTCCCCTCCAGGCCCAAATTACAACAACCCAATCAAAAAGGGAACGGCAAAATAAAGCCCCGCCCTACATTTTTTTCTACATCAAGTTTAGCATTAGTTCTGGCAGGTCATGTGAGTCTAGCTTGCATCAGCCGATCACATCAGGTGCAGCTAATCAACGTTAACCAATAGTCATAGGACACACACTAGACTGCGTCCTATTTAAGTTGTCTTTCTTTGCTCCTTATCAGCTGCTTAATCGTGTTGCAATTCAAACCCACCTCCATCCCCATCTCCGCATTATCTGCCTGTATCTGTCAGATCATTTAATTTAATCCTGTTACGCATCATGAACTGTTCTGGTTCCCCAGGTGGGAGGGACATGTATTGCTGCACTCCCGCTATGTCCATGCAAGGTTGCATGGACAGGCGGAGAGTTTGCCCAGAACAATTTCATTTCGCCAACCTTAAATATATGCTATTGTTAAATATTTGACGACAGAATTTCAGAAGCCGTTTCACTCGGATATAGGTCACGATACGGAAAAGAAGTTAATTGCAACTTCCGTTTCATGGTGACTTTAACAAAAGTTTAGATACATTTACATTTAGCAGACGCTTTTATCCGAAGCGACTTACAAATGAGGTGTATGTAGCCTTTTTAAGGATAGAAAGAGTAGAGAAGAGATAGAAGTCAGAACTAATCGGTCAGGTGTTGACGGAAGAGATGTGTTTTCAGACGATTCTTAAAGATGGCAACAGAATCTGCTAATCTTGTAGCAGCGGGCAGATCATACCACAAATGTGGAACAGATCCAGAGAAGGTATGCATGAGAGTGATTTTTTCCCTTTTTGGGATGGCACTACAAGACGTTGTTCTTTTGCAGAGCGTAGGGATCTGGCGGGTACATGTTGTTCAACACTGATACACAGAGATGCAGACATGCATTGACACACAAGCACACACACACAAACATAGGCACAAAGTAGTCTTACTTTGTCTCCAGTAGCTGTTTGTTCTCTGTTAGTAGATTTTCCACCTCTTTTCCCATTCCTGTTGAAAATACACAGCAGACCACATCTCATAATAATATTTGTTGATTGTTTATCATTGCAACATGCAATGTTCATATATTGAAAATTTATAAGGCATAGTCTAACTTGAACTGTGAACATCCAAGCTAACCAAAACCTTAATGATAAATAATGTGATTATTATAGAAGCAATTACAGCAGTTCTTATAACAGTAAAGCCATGCATTTTGAAGCACAGCACTAAGCGGCCAAAGTTAATAGGCTTAGAAGAATAGAAGAGCACAAGCACAGCGTAAAATCATACCGAGGCATAACTACAAATAATAACATCACAATAATGTGTCACAGTGTCCTACTGTAACCAACAAGAGTGAAAGTAGCCCATAAGCAGGCCGTGAGCCTTACCAAAGAAATCATCCCGGACTGAAACAAAGAGCGGAGGAGATATGAAAGATTCAGGATAGGTGAGCAAAGGAAGAGTGTATAAGTACGTTAAAGATGTTAGGGTAAGAGATGATATTAAAAAAGATTGAGAGTAGAAGAGAGACAAACAAATGGATAGGCACATGTTAGAGATTGAAGATAAAGAAATTTGTCACACAAACAGTATCACAGTCGATAACTCTCTTATATAAACCAAAATAAAAATTTCTGGGGCCTCATTTAAAAACGTGCATACGCACAGATTTGATCGTAAAGTGTACGCAAAAATCCACAGCAACGTTCATATTTATAAGAACAGTCTTTGACGTGGAAAAGTGCTTAGCACCACATCAGGGTCTGAGCAGACGTACGCACTTTTGCTTGTCCGAGTGCTGCAAGTCATTCTTGCCACTCGTAAAGGATTTGGAGGTTGACAGGTGCTCTTTCATATATCAATGACATTAATTAGACATCATTAAAAGGTGGAGATCTAAAACTGTCAGCTGTGCGCAATTTCATGATCATTTACGATTTATAGACTTCACATCTGATAGAGAGGCGTACATGCGTTTTCTGTGCGTAGGTTCGTTCTATAAATCACATGTACGCACTTTGAGAAATGATTGTAATGATCGATAAATTAGGACGGTTTCTACGCAACATTCTATAAATGAGGCCCCTGGTATTCTTTTTATACGTGTCCAGGTTTAATGACATTTTCAGATTTTTATATTAATTAAAAGTAGAAAGCAAAATGTTTCAGAAATCTGTATTAAATATGCATGTATATTATTTTATTTGCTTATTCCTATTTTTAACAAAAGACAGTCATAACAACTTGGCACAGACCAATAATGTCAATAATGCTTTGTTTGAATGATTGTTTATTAAAAAAGAGATTCTGTTTTCTAGCTCTTACTAAAGTGATGTCAATGTTTAATTTAAATGAAGATAACAAAGAGTATGGAGGAAATAAAAACGAGAAACAAAACTACCAACCAATCAGTGATCAGATACACACCTGAGAACTCCCCTAGGGGCGTGGCCGAGAGAAGCACACACAGGAAGGAAGCACAGAGAGGGGTCAAGGGTCAGTGAGTGAGACGGCCAATCAAAAGAAAGATCCACCTTCATACTGAGGTAAACAAATCAACAGAAGCTCTACCTTGATAATGAAAGAAATTAAAAGATCCCCAACGTAAATGACTGGAAGTATTTAAATTGAACAACTGAAATAGTAGGACAAAAAAGCAATTGCACTTGATCTATATGTGCAAAAGAAACAGCCATGAAGCAAGCATAATATCCATTTTGGGGACACTTTCAGCAATCCTGAGTATCCCGACAAAAGGCGTGCAGTTTAAAGTGCAAAAAACAAAGGATATACAGCCCCTCAGCCGCCATTTGCTTAGCTATGACGCTTACATTTCAAAATAAACAAATATATATAATAATACATGAAACATCATTCATAATGAATGTAGGTTACACTGGTGTGTAGATTGCTTATAAGTTCGTCAAGCCTACCGAGAAGTTCAGCTCCAGCATCCACATCGCCGATGATGTCAGACTTGGCGTCTTTGATCTCGTGGTACAGAGAGTCTGTGTTGATGCCAAATGCCTCATTCACTATGCCCTGAGAAGGACTTCAAAAGAATATTTTATATACCGAGAATATTTTGTCAGTATTGGTGTCCCATGTTTCATTTTATTGCACATTTGCTTCTATATTGAATACACTAAACAACAGTAAGCAACTTTTTAGCGAGTATTTTTACTTTTAAGGAGCAATGTGGACATTTTAGCGGCATCTAGCGACGAGGTTGTGAATTACAACCAACGGCTCACTCCACCCCTCCTTTTCGAAGCATTACGGTGGCTGACACAGGACAAAGATGTCATCACGTTTTCACTTCTTTGTTAAACGGTAACATATTTACGAAACGCCTTGTGTAGAGCAGTTTGTCCGTTTAGGGCTAGTGTAGAAACAACTTGTTGAATTCCATGCAAGGGGACCCGCCGTGTATGTAGACAGAAATAGCTCATTATAAGGTCATAAAAACATAACGCTTCATTATGTAAGGTCTTTATACACCTTTGAAGCCATAGTTATGTATATTATATTGCATTTCTGTGATCCTCAAATAAATTACACACAGCACCTTTAAAACAAAACAAGATAACATAAATTTGACTTCAATGGTCCTTTTCAGCTAAAATGAAGATGTTTACTGTTTGTTTACTATTGTATTTAGGTGTGTAGTATATGTCTACCTGTTTCCTCCTCCAAAGATTCGAGGGTCCATGCACATGTCTATCTCAGGTGTTGAGTCTAGAATTTCCTGAAATTCTGACCACTCATCACTACTGCCCATACCTACACACACACAAACACATAGTTTAAAAGAACAACACACATTTATAGTACTGTAAAAAATGTCATTACTTTCTCCAACATCTCCAACATAATTTGCAATCGTTGTTTTTATTTGGAGTGGAAGTGCCTTTTTGCCAAATGTGATTTTTGCGGAAATTTTTTTTTTTATTATGTTTGTGTAACCTCTTTTGTTGTTTGCACAAAATGATCTTGTCTCTCTCACCAATGCTGACGTTCCTGGTTTCCTGAGAGACCTGCACCTCCATGTTTCTACTAAGACGCTTTGCATTTTTGCGGCCCCGCCCCCGGGACACGTCAAACTCTCCCACTGATACCAGCCCATCATTAAGAGGAGTAACTGTTGCCGAGGGAACAGATGAGGTGGGAGTGTTCGATTTGCTGCCTGTGCTGCTGGGCGTGGCTGCAACAGAGTCTGAATCAGAGCCGTCCTCCTAAAGAGAGAATTTAACAAATCACACACAATACATGCTCAAAGATCACAAACATCATGCCCATTTAACTCAAACAAAAGAGTTATGATCAAAAGTTGTTCTTTTATATACTCATATACAGTATGTACAGTACACTTAAAATAACAAAATATGAAAAGTCCACAGAGAGAAAGCATTATCAAATAAAGCAGTAACTCAAACTGCCTTAGGCGCACTCATGTGACTTGAATTCTAGGAAAATGGAAAGTCACGCACACACACATATCACATCACATTTCCTTTACAGAACAGATGTTTCATGAGATTTAATCTATTAAATAAGATTGAATAGAACACATCTGTTCATCTCAGATGGCCTAAATAAGACCGAAAATGGTCACTGAACAAAAGTAAAGAAATTAAAAGGGTAAATAATGAACGTCCAAACCAAAATGGACCCTTGTAGACCTGCTGGTGTCCATTCAACAATCACCCATTGACCTGACACAAGCAGGTATAAGGGAGAGGCTGACAGAATGATGACTACTATGACTCCTCCCCTAGCACTTTGGGGGCGGAGCCATATCTGTCACACCTGGTAGCCAGGGGCGTAGACAGGTCTGCTGAGATCACTGGAATGCCAGGTGTCTGACGAAACCATTCTAGCCCCCCCAGGACCCCCACGTACCATGCCATCTCCACCAGGATACAAACTCAGTGACGGAGGGCGCTCTGTTTTACTGTAGAAAGAAAGAGGGGAGGAAGAGAGGGTGAAGGTAAATAGTAGCGCTTTACACTAAGCAGACCTATTTACACCCTGTCTACACTGGAAGCCAATTTTACTTACGATTTTTATTCATTATCATGCTATGTTAGGGAACATGCTATGAATGTCGTAGCTTGATGCTTCCAGTTTTGTTTCAAGCCGTCTTGATGTGTCACATCATGTCATCGATTGTGTCCAGTGTACACAGGGTGTCACACACAAAAATGAACTTAGAAATTTGACGGACAGGATGAATGCACACAAAACCCACAGAGGAGAAAGAGGTACTGGTTTCTGAGTCTCTGACTATTAAACCAGACAGGGTTTTGGGTTTGATCTTTACAGAAGGCAGATGGGGCAGTGGGTTCATACTTTAATATAAAACTTTGAATGGGAGGTAAGCGCAAAATAGGTTTGGGGGAAATGTCAGAGATTGTTGGACATTTTTACCTTTTCCTCCAGGTGTGTCGTTGACTGCAGACACACACAGCGGCACACGCACAGAAAGAAAGAAAGAAAGAGACAAAAAGAAAGTGAACACCCACATGCACACATAATGCATAAACACACAGTACACGCATTACATACAACATAACAGTTACTGACAAAAAGATGGAATTCTTGTCATAAGTCCATGTTGAAACTGAAAACATGATGAAATTGCAAACAATGACATGTCACAATGAGGGACAATAAGGGAGCGTGTTATGGAGGTTACAACAAATCATTTTCATACATTAAGTAAGTAGATGTCAAGGTCAAACTCTGCTCTGAATCCAAATTGATATTAAAATATCATTTTAATGACACTTAAACCATTTTAACACTTAAACCAGTTTTGCATCATTCAATCTATAAGCTGTGGAGCAAACTAGAGATGGTATATTTTGAAAGCTTGGAAGAGCTTTCTTAACAGAATTTCTTATCAATTTCCACCAACTTACAAAACATAGATGAGTCACTTATCAAATGAAAACTCTTACTCTCAAGAATTTCACTGTGCAGTATATTTCACAAATCTACCACATTACATAGAAAAATTGTCAAATTATTGTAAAATTGTTATAATTTGAGATCCTTTTTATCAATTTGCTCTAACGTATGTGGGTTGGGCACTCCTTTAAATAAAAAAACTGCAAAATATGCCCCAGTGCTTAAGAGGTTAAATGTGGGCAGACAAGTACCAAGTGTGACAAAAGTAAGCCAAACCCTATAGCTCTGATTCAGCAAAACAAGACAAGCTGTCACTGAGCATCATCACCCAGCTCCTAACAACACCATCACCAAGACAACAGTTACAATAACGGGCCATTTTGTATCATCCAGAACTACAAATGCCTACACATCCAAACAGTAAGCCAATGACACAACTCCCAAATAAGAGAATATTACTTTTTACAGTAAGATAATATTTCTTTCTGGGTTAATTTAATTCACAAAAGTTGTTCTTCATTTAAGAGATTCTACTTGTTACCCACATAACAATATTTTAAAAGCACAAATTTCCTCATAATTCAATTCAATTCAGAGAGAATTCCATACACATTCCGAAATGTAAACAAAGGCTTTGAATAGCACCATTGTGCAAACCGTATATGCACACACAAATATGACTCACGCCCGTCCGCAGCCTGTGGACTCCTGGTTACCGCTTCCCTGTTGCATTTTGGAGCGCTCAATGTGTTCCACATATGTCTGTATCATCTGAAGAAAGTCAAACAGATATCAGTGTGTAAACTGTGTAAATGTCTGCAATGTGAAGGGTTTGAATGGCTTTGAGTTTTTAATGTTTGTTGGGGTTTGACTGACCTCCGTATGGCGCTGGTGAAGGGCATTATACTCTTTCTTCATATCTGATTCTCGTTCTTCCAGACGAGAGACTACAAGAGAGGAACATCTTCATAGGTCAAGTACAATTAAGTACACGTGTGTATTTGACTGCATGGACTTACTCTGGTCAGCATAGTTCTTGGTCTTCAGCTCAAGTTGTTTTGATTGTAGCTCCAAGGTCTCCACCATAGACTGCAACTCTTTTTTTTCACCCTCCAAGGCATCTTCAAATTCAATGAACTTCTGTTAACACAAACACAATCATACAAGGTCAGATCCTTTCTTTTACAGACAGAATGCAAAAAGTGAAGAAAAATACTTATCTGTTTTTTAATATATAAAATGTGAAAGGTAACCTAGCCCTCACACAAACCTTTCTGCATTTTTATATTTTCAAATATACATCATTTCCTCATGGACAACAAAAATGTCCCCACAAGGTCAAACATTACATTCGGTCCCCACACTGTAGGGTTTACCAGGACCATGTGCCATGTGTGGTGACTTTGAGCTGCAAGGATTTAAGTGGAACACAATAGGCTCTTTCTGCAGTGCAGTCCAGTCACAGACAACCTCCTGGAATTCAGTAATCCCAGTACAGCAAAGAGAGGAAGAACCAAACACACTCTAACACACATGCACGTCAGATTCCCTCATTTCAAACATCTCCATAGACTAATCATGTCATTGATTTATAGTCACACAGAGCACTCTGTAGATCCCACTGTAGCAAATCATCTAGATTTGTGATTAGAGCCATTGCAACCTGGTGTAATGGCTTTCATAACGTAATGACAACGCAAAGAATCCCAAGATGATCATTTAAGTTCTTGACTTGTCAACCCATTCTGGACAGGATGATCAACAGAATTCATATTCAGCCATTTAATCATATGTGACAAGTTTGGCAAGAGCCAGGTGCACCTGTCCTGCCACTTTCCATTAGACAGATGTGAATATAGAGCACGTTAATACATATCATGCACATCACAAAAGATCTAAGATATTTTATGAAGTTTACACTACTGGATCAGCACAGCAGTCTGAAAGTCTTTCTGTTTGCACTTGTTTTCATCGTTAATCATGCTAAATTTGAGTCATCAGACATACATTTTCTTATTTCTGTCGTCAATTATTTAACGATAGCACAAATGTAGTTTGGCGGAATGAAACTGTTCTGGGCAAACTCTCTGTCCGTCCATGCAGCCTTGCATGGACATAGCAGGAGCGCAGCAATACATGTCCCCCCCACCTGGGGAACCAGAACAGTTCCTGATGTGTAACAGGATTAAATTAAAAGATCCGAAGATACAGGCAGATAATGAGGAGATGGGGATGGAGGTGTTTTTTAAGTGCAACACGATTAAGCAGCTGATAAGGAGCAAAGAAATGCAACTTAAATAGGACGCAGTCTAGTATGTGTCGTATGACTATTGGTGAACGTTGATTAGCTGCACCTGATGTGATCAGCTGATGCAAGCAGAACTCACGTGACCTGCCAGAACTAACGCTACGCTTGATGAGGATTGAAAATTGTTGTTTTCATATACAAAATGTCAGTTGGTACATAATGCGGTCTGTAAAAGAGAAAGACTGTGAGAGATGGTTGTCCTGACGGTGTGCATTATAGTCTGCCATAATCCCACAGGACAAGAAATTTGAGAATGCTGTTTATGCTGTTCTCTCTCTCTCTCTCTCTCTCTCTCTCTCTCTCTCTCTCTCTCTCTCTCTCTCTCTCTTCATCCCTTACTATCTCTCTCTCACTCACTCACTCACTCTGTGCTCCAAGTCTGTCTCATAACATCAGAATCGGGTTACAGAGTCAGCTAGCCTCCTTCTATAAAGGAATTGATAGCCCATATTCACCCTCTCTACTCATCCTCCTTCACCTACTGTCCTTTGAACCCAAAACACATCTTTAACTGTTCAAACAATGTTGCAATTTCAAAACATTCATGCAAAATTCTCTTCCAGCCACTATTGGTTTTGCAAAGGACACTACATGATCAGCACATCAACAAGCCTTGAAACAAATAACAACAAAAAGCTCACTGACAAAACATTGTTTCTTTGCCGTATAGATTGTTTCATCAGACGCACATGCCTGTCCTAAGGTTAACTTCCGGTTTGTGTTTGGTTGGTTATAATGCAACAATTAATAATATTAGTATTTTATTGTATATTCATTGTATTAAATTAAACTACTCAATATTGATTCTTAGAAGAGGTCTACACCGGAAGTTAAGTTTGAGCCACATTTGTTTATGTTGTTGCCACTAAAACCGTCTATAAAAAATTAGTTGGGTTGAACCCAATTCTAAGCAGATACAAACCTGGGTGTAAAATGAAGAAAATCAATTGAAACTAACCACAGACTTTTGTGGGTCATGGCTTTCTATTACTTTATTTCAGCATTACACACACTGTGCCAAACAAGCAGATACATGTGAGGATCACTGCAGCTAACCCCAGCATTCACATTTTGGCTGGATTTCATGCTGAAATTCAAAGAGGAAATGGAAGAGGCGAATTACCTGTACTCATGCATGTTACTAAATAAAAGCCTTTATTTCTCCTTTTCTTCTTTGTACTGTATATCTCCTGTTGCAAAAACGAAGTCACTGCACTCTTCTCTGCGGCTTTTTCACCCTCTCTCCAGTTCACATTCACACTCATCTGTCCAATTAGTGACTTTTAAAACTGAACACTTACATGTTGTTTGCATGTCTACTCAAGCATAACAACCAACGGCGGCGCAACATCTTTGGTGTTTAGTTTATGACTTATGTTGAAAGAAATTTTAGCAATGTCAGTGTGCAGCCAAAATTCTTTGTACAGAGTTTTAAAAGGCATCTGTCCACGGTAGCAGTGCATATTTTGATGCCAGAAATGGACGAAGTGCTTCATCTTTGTATTATGTATTTGCAAGCGTGTACCAGACAATCTTGTAGAGAGATTTACTCACTACAACCAGACACACAGATGAATACAATTTTTTATTTTAGAGTTTCTCAAAGTAGAATGTTACCGGTAACTTATTTGGTTTGTTTGCGTTACTGGCACATGCATCACAATGCACATTTGAAGACACTTTATTGACCAGCTGAAAAACAGATGATATGGGATAATAATTCAATCTCAGTTTGCAAAACGACCTGATGTGGGTGAATCTTAAAAGGTAACATTTCATTCTGTTGTTATAAGAGGTTTGGAGAGCCAATGTAATTGTTTGCATAACCCAGTCAAATGTAATTAAGCGCTCCCCTCTGGAAAATGAAAAGAAGATGATAACCTGATGGAATCACAATGTTATTATTGTATGAACAAAATACACAAACAAATAGACGGCGGCGCTCTCACCTCCTCCGCCTGTTTGCGGAGCGCTTTCTCCCGTTCATACTGCGTGATGAGCTGCTCGTTATCCTCCTTCAGCAGCTCCAGTTCCACCTCATGCTCCTGGTTCTCCGTCAGAACCGAGTCTAGGTTCTCCAACACATTCACCACCAGTGGCATCAGCTCCTTCACCACCTCCTCATCGTAGCTCTTGATGAGGCGCTCGAACTCCCGGTAGATGCTGCTGGCCAGGCCCGATACCCGCTCTGACATGACAGATACGGCCCCATAATCGTCCTGATACACCACCTCGTCCAGCTCCATCATCTTGGCGACGTTTGATCGTAGCTCGTTAATAGATACAGAATAAATAGCCTAACAGGTTATCCCACGACTCGAAATAGCAGCGTTTTGTTCACCCAAAAGCAAAGGATTCCATGAATTAATGGAAACGTCATCAGGTGTACATGATGACTTTTTCACTCCATGGAGACATCCGACGAATTTCGGGCCGTTTAAAACGTATTCAGTATTTGTTCAGAAAGAGCTCTTGCGAGGGGACGAGCCCTCTTCTCCGCCCGTGTTCCTGCGCCTCAGTGTCGGCAGCACGAACGGACTCGATTATTCACCGCAGGGTCGGTTCACGGGTAAAGTTAACCTCGGTTCCGTCCGTCTCATCGCTGAGCTGGAGCGGAATCCATCACTTCGACGCCCAACGAGTGTGACGATGCACCTGCCTCTCAACAGCCGCAGCCCATGACTCCAGCCATTACTGAAAAATCAATAGCGAAAAGAGGGAAATAAATAAATAAATATGCAAATAAATAGCTACCGTACAGTGTACTTAAAGGCTATTGCTGCCAATATTTTTTAAGCGTTATGGTAAACTCATCATTTTTGGCATTAGAAATCAATCCGGTGGTTGACGGGGCGGCATGGGCTCATGATGCTGTTTCCGTTGCTGCTCGAGCGAGCGGCGGTGACTCTCTCAGGCTGACGTCACAGCGACTGCATGGAGCAGGCCTGGATTCTGATGTCTCATCGCAGGGTTCACACGCAACATGGTTTGACACAAGCACCATTAACGATGAGGATTGTGAGCTTTTGGCCCCATATACGTTGTTATTGGCATAGCGTTTAATATCCAATTCTCACCAAAAGTAGGTTAAACAACTGGTAGACAAAGTAAACAAAAACAAATTAATCGGTGAATAATTCAAAGAACTATCAATTATTCCTTTTTTTAAATTAATTATTGTCAGTGTATTTTATCATGAAAACTCGTGGTGTGGTATTCATGATAAAAATCACCTCCCAGGAAGACTGGGATCATATTTAGGTGATCTATTCTTTTAAAGGGATGGTTCACACAAACATAAAAAGTCTTTCATCATTTACTAGCTTCTTGTTATTTCAAACCTGTATGACTTTCTTCCGCAGAAAACAAAAGAGGATATTTTGAAAAATGTTGGTAACAGAACAACGTTTCCATTCACTTTTATTGCGTAGCCACAAAAACAACGCAAGTGAATGGGTCCCGCCCTTGTTCCATCATGATTCAAAATTGAGACCCTATTCTATAAAAAATCTTTTTTACAAATTTGACCTTATTTTGTACTTAACATATTTTTGTTAAATGGAAAGCATGAACTTTAAATGGTCAACACCTCTCACCTTTACAGTACATACTAAAGACTTGAATTTTGTCACAGCTCCAAGGCATCAGTGATACAGTTTAATACTATGCAATAGGGTTCAGAATCAATAAAGCCATCTATTAAATCAAGATTTGTGTTAGTTTATTTTGAGCAACATGGTAAAACATTCTTTTGTCATGAAAAAAAAATCACCAATACAAAACAGCATACAAATCAATTGCAAGACACTGACTTCTGTGACATCATCTCAGCCAGTCACACAACTAAGGAACCACTTAAGTTTTCTGAACTGGGGTGGGTGGCACTTTTAGGTGGGGCAAATCTCCCACACTTCTACAGGTGCGTCACATCCAACTACAACTTTTACCCAAAACATATACATACTGCTGATGACAAGACAGAAAGGATAAATTTAATAGCAGTATGACAAAACCACAGTGACTCTTCTCAAGTACTCTCCTTTAGCAACCAGCATATCAGAGGTTTCTGCAAATTTGTCAATTTACATATTGTCAAGGCATATTGCCTTGTGTTATATGACGAGTGAAGACAGTGTGGACATTCTGATGCGATATGTAAATAACATTTGATTGTACGCATTTATCCTTTGGCATAGGTAATTATCAGTTCAAACAATTGTGCTTTTTTTGGTTAGGCACTCAAGCGATTACTTTTACTGTTGGCCATCTTACTGCACAAGTCAAGCCGTAGGAAAACATTCAAGTTTCAAAAGTAAATCTGAACATGCTGATTCTGAAGAGTTTGCTTTGCCGACCGACTGTGGTTCCAGTTGAGCATTGGATAGACTCTGCCGAGTTTCATTATGAAGATATACATTATACATTTTAGACAACAAATATAAAGAACCGTCAACTCGAAAGAATAACCATTCATTTGAATTAGTGACAGAAACAGTGACTCTAAATAAATGAAGGGATGAAGAGCAAATGAGGAATGAATCAGAAAGTGCAAAACCAAGAAATGAAATAGAAAAGCACAAGAAAACAAGGTTGCAGTGAATGATGGGAGATGGTAAAGGAGAAGTTTTAGTACAAGCTGAAAGCATACACAAGAGAGGAAAAAACATGGATGTAAGAGACAAAGAAGCAGAACTTTGGGCTAATAGAAGACCACACTTGACTTTCCACCAGGTGGGTTAAGCACTTTGTTGTGAGAGCGAGGGCGTGGTCCTAGGCGTGGCTCATGGTTCTTTTCTGTTAGTTTCTCTGTGGCTGGTTCAGAATTCTGATTGGCTGCTGGTTCTGGAGCTGGAGCAGGTTCTTCTTTTGCCGGTGTGGGTTGAGGAGAAGCCACCTCAGCCTTCACCTCTTCAACAACAGGTTCCTGCTTAGGCACTGGCGCTGAATTAGGAAAAGAAAGGGGAAAGAAAACTGCTAGTCAGCGATTAAAGAGGAATAAAGAGTGTGACAGGCAGGGGTTTTTAAATCACATGATTTATTTACCTGGTGGATCTGGTGTAGCTTCAACAACCACACTTAAGTTGTCCTACAAAAAAAGGTGTTAAGAGTTAAAAGCTGGTCGTTGTTCTTCATGGAATTTCTAGGTTTTGTGAGAAACAAACAAAACTGTCACTTTTGAGATCTTACTTTTGGTTTGTTGGGGTGACTTTTAACAGAAAGTGGGTTTGGCTCTGTACCCCAAATTATGTTACTTGTTGCTCCACCAGGGGGAACAGGCTTTTTCTGAGCTTGAGGAGCCTCTGGCTGCCCAAATATTCCACTGCTCTTTCCACCTGTCACAAAGGAAAAACAATAAATAAGCTTGTAGGTGCACAGATGCTCGTTGTGTCAATGTCACACCTAAACTTGTAATCTGACTGGAGTCATTAATTTCAAAGGATCAAAAATACAAGCAACGGTTTTCTGGTTTTCAATACAACCACAAAATTCACAAATTTGATTTGGCTGAATGCCCTTAAGTCACTTTCAACCAGCCCCAACACGCTTTGAAGTTTGTGAAGTAAAACATTTTAAAGATATAAAAAGTCTAAAGCTCTGGTTCTGCCACACAAATGCCAGTATGAACAAAACAGTTTGAGAAGTTCACACGCAACATTTACCCCCACTGACTGCCAATAGATGGACACAAAACAAAATAAACATTTCTCAAAAAAATCATGTTCCAGACTAGAAAGAGACGTATACATTTGAAGGACTTTAGGATAAATACATTCGAAGGACTTTAGGATAAATACAATTTTAAAACATAATAAACAGATACAAATCCCACAGCAATACAGCCTGCCCAATGAAAAATGTGGAAATGATCAACACCTGCATCCAACAGCATGAAGAATACCAGCTCAAGCTTCTAGACTGCTCCACAGGCAAAATACATCTAAAGCAATCATTTACAAAACAATTCTTTCATAATTTACTTATCCTAATGATATTACAAACCTACATGCACTTGAAACACAAGGGATGGACAGGCAACCATGTGTTTTACACATTTACAAATTTCCACTTTGATTTTATGTAAAGCTGTTGAAACAATGCAACATTGACTACGTTTACATGCACCCTCATAATGTGATTATAATAGGATTTTGGCAACACTGCGATTACACTTTACCTCATATAACCGCAATCATTCGACATAAATAATGAGATTAAGCTCATAATCGCAGCAAGCATCATCGAAGTAACATATGTGGCGTATGCCGGTTTTAAATCGCAATAAGGCGGCATGTAAACACCTTAATCGCGTTTATGCTGCTCTGACCAAGGTGCGCATGCGCTTCGGTCACACACCTTAAACGCAAATTCATGGTAAACATGACAGTCGTAACTTAAGTTTTACCGTCAACACAACTCGCTGCCAGCAGTCTCTGCTCCTTATCTTCATATAGAAACAGCGCGAACGCGATGACAGCGTACACAAACGCTGCAAAGACTTTTTCATAATATTTCTGTATTTATCACAGCGCCGAATAACTATGAAACACATCCGGAGGAAGGCATTTAGCATCTGAAGCGATTCACACGAATATATTAAAACAATAGTGACACGCCAACTGTACCCGAGAGCATCGTTTGTACGGTGTATTAAAGCAAATAATCCGAATAATTAAAACTGCATGTAAACGCGAGTGAAGAGGTTTGCTCAAGTCATGTAAACATGTTACTGCGATTAAGTCCTTACTCTGATTATTGGAAATAATCGCATCATTAGTGCACATGTAAACTTAGTCACTGTGAGAAAGTGCAATAAATAAACTTGAATTGAACTTACTAGCCTATAACGAAGTACAAGAGCTCCCACTGTAAAAAAATCAATTTGACTATGTTCAGCTAGGTAATAATTACGTTGAACAAATAACTTTTTGTAGAAGGAGCAAATATACTATTTTGTGTATACGGAACAAAATTCGTCCACACCATGTTGCTAATAAAGATTATTTCGTTGACTAGACTTAGATACTCAAGTTTTTGTCCAAAACAAACAGAAAAGATCTCAGCATGCATTTTGGCATATTTAGTTCGGTTTAATCAAATTTTTAAAAAGGATTCCTGTTTTAGTGTTTGCTAACTTAATTCTTGCAGCTGTTGTTGAAATTGCCTGTTGTATTTCGTTGTTTTTTAATGAATGATGTTTCATGATTGTCATCATGATTGATGTTTGTGTTTCTGGTCTTGAGGTCTAAGTGCACGATCCTGTGCTCCAACCCCTGAAAGTGGATTCAACAAACTGCTTGAGCAGTAACTGGACCAATGATTTGGTCTGTCCACACGGCTAGTTTGTCAGGGTATATAATTTTCGCTGAATGTGTCGAAGCTTTGACCTTGCTTTTTGGTGACAAGATATTGAACGCAGGAAGGAGGAAGAGAGCCGTTAAACAGATCTACTGAAGTAACTACACTGTCCATGAAACCTACTGACAGTGCTGTGAGGATTTTAACTTGGAAAGTGCAAAAGGCCCCAAAGTAACATTAGGACAATGAAATATTGTGTCCGCTGAAGGAACCCCTTCACAAAGCTCTCACCTGGGGGATTGGAGCGTTTAGGAATACCCCGAGTCTCTTCTGGAGGGCCAAAAATAGATGAGGACATCTTGTTTGGCCGTCTAGAGGTGGATGTGTCTTCCTCATAACCACCGAAGAGATTGCTGGAGCCTCCACCAGGAGGTCTTAGAACTCTACAAAAAGACATACAGAATTGTAATATGTATTGAACTAAGCTCATGTACTACATTAATAATTATAGACTATTGTTATACAAATGATATAGATATACATTGCTTTTTAAGGTGATTATCAAATAAATAAATTAAAGTAAGCATTGTAAAACTGACCATAAGCAACAATTGCAAATTATTCACACATTTTATAACAAATCAGCGTTTTTCTAGCAAAACATTTTATATTACTGCCCAACAGCGCCATGTTGGATGGAACAGTGCAAACTAATCGAAGCTTATGCGTTCAGGCTGTTATGGGACACCAAGCGCAGTTTTAACATTTACCAAACCATTAACTTCATATTTTATGAACGATTGATGCACTCCCTAAGAAATATTAAAGCCCCACACTGACGTTGCACAAACCTAAACACTGCGGCAAAACTTCGTTTACTAACAACACATCGAGAAAACGCGTGCACTTTAACTTCGGTAAAGACCACAATTTCTAACTTATTCCAAATCGTTCATTTTAAAGTAGAAGATATTGGATTAAAGTAAATTACGACTATATGGCTGACAAAACTTAATCTTTGAGAGTCTGCGATTATTCCGCTAACGGCTAACAACTGATTATCGCTTAATTAAAACCAAGAAAACATACACTATCATTATTTCCCAGTACAGCATAAAGTGTATATCAATGCATCTGAGGGATACAATTTAAAGGCGCATTTTAAACCAATCTATCGTAATAATAATTGCTTGGCTAATCTGAGTTAGCGGTTAGCTCTTGGACATGCTCAAGTTCTTCTTTCACTTATCTAGTCATAACCACTGATGAACAGCGAACAACGTTACAGTAAACCAACTACAAACACTGGATTAGTCAGCACGCGGCTCATACCTTGAACTTGGTTTGGCATTATTCTCAATTCCCTGAAACATATTTGTTGAAGTCATGATTGCTTGTCACAGTCTACTACGACGTGACCCACTAACTTCACCAACACCCCTAACGCTATCCTGCCACAACCGCTGTGTCCAAAACTGGAAGTAAAAAAAATGGCTCTCAAATTCGCCCGATCACGCCCAGGAAGGCTTGATTTCATATATCATTATGGGAATGGTCCACTCAGAAATCAATCTCAATGAGACCGAATTCTATTGGCTGTAGAAGTCTGCATGTATGGATTCGCATGCTGATTGGATAGTTTGATGAGCTACAAACGCACACTGTCGTTCTCGAAATCATAAATTACATAAAAATGTGAAGGAAACAATAAAATAAAAGATTATTATATACAAATATATTTCAGCATTAATTCAAATGTAAAACATAAATATTTACAATGTTTAGCTGCCAACAAAATCTAATTTCAAACAGATCACAGGTTGGGAAATTAAGTAATACACATATGTAAATATGTATTTATAGATCAAAGAAAACAGAGCCAGGCATCAACAGTGTAATATAATGTCCAGTCTTGAAGTAGCTGGTCAAAAGGAACATTTTTCTAAACTGGAATAATTCTAAACTGTATTTTATTTGAACGTATATACGAAAACATTCACCTTTTAAAATGGCATTGGCACCCACTAATAAAACTATCTACCATAAATATATTTTCTGTAGTTTTCGTACGTTCACCAGGGTGGGACTTCTATTTTAAAACATTTTTTTAGATGAATAAAATGACGCTCTATCAACGTAAGTCTTGATTGGATACTTTTGAAAATACGCCCCTGAACGCTTTTATGTGATGGATTGGGCAATTGACCTGTCTATCAATTTACGCACATGAAACGCGCAGCATATCGACCAATCACGGCTTTTGTTTTTGAGTTGTAGTAGGCGTGCTTAAGAGCAGAGAAAAACAGGAAGGGATGCAGTTCTCAGTGGTTCTCCTGCTACTCTTCTGTTCTAGGCTCTTTGGATACCGTGGAGTTTTTCAAAGTCAAAAGGAAACCTCCTAAACAGGTATAGTACTTATAAAATCTTTTTTTCAACGACATAAATAGCTAATATACATTACTGAGCTCTTTTTAAAACTTAACTCGTGCACGGAGCGGTAAGTAAACCGTTTAGCTAGCAAGTTAGCGGACCAATTTTCCTCAATGACAGTTCTGATGGCATTGCTCGTTAGGTAACCGTTGTTACATTGACTGTATTGTGAGCTGTCAGGCTCTTTGTGTTGCATCAGTTTTTGCTTGTAGGCATTCTACATTTAGGTTATGTGCTGACAAGCTTCAAGTATATACCATCAAGCAGTCAGCTGCTGACACACATTGACATGTAACAGATAGGTTTAGATTGTACGATATATTCCTATGGTTTAGCCATCCAATGGCATCTACAATTGTGAATATGGCCTTGGATCAGATCGTCAGAGTACTTTGAGCTTCATATTTTATCACCACCTGTCATTCAGTCAAAATCATATTCTTTCCTCGCAAACCCACAGCTTCATACATCCTTTATCCTTTAGTCTGAACTAGATCAAATGTGTACGTTTGGAAGCAAATGTAATAACACTCTCAAAAGTATTAAATAAAGGCATTGACAGCTGCAGCTGTTCATGATAAAGCAGCTGAGGCTAGCAGCATTGCCCCACCATCTCTCATTTCATAAAGACATTATTACAATGTTTTTCATGGGATGAATCGAGATTAAAGTTGTTTTTCACCGACAACAAAGCAAAGCGCTGTCAACATAGGATACAGGTAACATCATCAAATATATAAACAGCAGAGGACCTCAAAACATCTAAATGTGCATATTTGCTGCAAATGTTAACAACAAAAAAAACTATAAAGCGATCAAACTTTATAGATCAAGTATGTACCGCTGGTTTTGCACATAATTGTTAAATTAGATAGGCTTTGTGACATTCTGACACAGTAAAGAGATCTGAAGACACACCCTTTTTAGAGTAAACGTAGTTGCAATAAGCCATTGAAACAATTATTTATGAAGGGGGTGAGATGGGCGATTCGAGAACGATTCAGAACTGCTGATTGGCACTGTTATAATTGGGATGAAGAATCATGTGATTTGTTTTCAACCCACATACCCTTCTGTATACAGTACGTGATCTGTATCTGGTCTGCTCATTGTTGAGATGATTAAATCAAGGTGCACTTTATGCATATTTTGGGTAAACGTTGGGACTGTGGTGTCACCGAGCAAAATTGAACATTTTTAACGATAAATCAGCATCTACTCTAGTTATGGTGACGTAGGTCGAGTAAGCAAAGTCCAAGCAGAGAATAGTGGCCGTCTGCATACGTTTGTTTTGACTGAAACGCATTAAAAACCCGCGCTCGTGTTGGTAGTACAGCCGCGTTGTGATCGTGCAGTTTTTGTAATAAACAAAAACGTACATGATAGTTGTTTATGGTTGTGATAAAAGTAGTGAGTTTGTGAGTCAGAGTTGCTGTGGCTACGAGAGCTCCCAGTTGCGCTGCGCGGAGTTGAACCCCAGTAGGAGCAGCAGCCAGGAGAGAACGACTTTGCCTGACCTCGTTTGCGCTTTGAATATGTTGAAAATCGTCAGGTTTTGGCTTTCAAAACCTTCGAACTCATGGTGAAGAGAAAGAAGACACCGTCCGCTTTCGAAGAGCTAGAAAATGGGTAAGAAAGCTTGAGAAACGAGCACTTTAATTAGAGGTCGAATGCGCGAAAGATGTTCGTTGTCGTCTGTCGTTTCTGCAGGGCGCTAAAGTGAAGGCGCTCGCGTTTGAATCTCAAGGTAAATAAAGGACGGTTCGCAACTCGAGCCAGGCAAAACTAAACAATAGGGCGGCTGGGATTATTGTGGAATTTGCGGTTTCGATCAAAATCGTAAATGAACAAAGAGGTGTTTTTCGATGCGATTTGTCGGGACGGTGCGAGGGGATTTGAAACAAACAGCGGCGGCCATGTTGAGTTGAGGAGAACGTCGTCTTTCCAAGTTGATCATTGTTTTGTGTCACGGCAAATGTTTACAAATATGCTTCGTTTGTGTTTTGCCAGGATGACAGTGGGCCAAGGGGGCGGTTCGGGTGTCGAGGGGCCGAGCAAACCGGACCGAAAGCTCGAAGGGGGCGAGGATGGAGAGAGCGTAGATCAGGCGAGCGAGGAGACGAGTACAAAGAGAGTAGCAGAGGAAACACTTAATCCATCAAGCACGTCCAGCTCCGGTTCGGCTCCGACACTTTCTACCGAAACATCAAGCCCGCCCGGAGCCCAGGTGAACCCGATAGCTCTCTCCTCATCCACACCGGCCCCGAACAACCAGGACCAGCATCATTTTCTCCGATCCAGCGTGCGACCTCCGAGCAAGCGGTTACGAAAAGATGCCGCGTCCTCGGCGCTGAACGGTAACGGCGGTGCAAAAGCGAAAGGTAAATGGCCATCTGGACGTGTCCACTGCTCACCTGTAGCACAGGACTTTTTGCATCCATTCTGTATACGTCTTATTTACTTTTGAATGCATTTTAAGCCATTTTACGAGTGATGTGTGAGTTTATGAATTGCTTGTTTTTTGACAACGGAGTGAAGCTGTAGTGCAGCTTGTGAGTGAAAGTGATTTGACAAGTTGGTCACATTGTAAAGGTCAACACTGGGATGCTTTGCTTGCACTATAATCATATTTATTCAATTTAATAGCATCACTACGTTATTTTGAATAAGAAAGCTTACATTTGTTTTTGTTTCATGTAAGTTTAGCTGTCATTCTGACAGGAGTTGATGCAACGGCATATTTATATCGAGTAAATCATGTCATGAGTTTGAATAATCTGATTTTATACAGTGTTTGTAAATTTCATGTTTATTTGCAGATTGCATTTTAGGACAATAGGTCTGAATGCTGGAGTGTGTTTGGGATGCTCATTGCATCTGGTTGTGTGTAATTGAGAGGGGGAGAGTGAGTTGCTTCTGTTTCCCAACATGTTCTTTTTGGATCAGTGCACTTGGCAGCAGGTCTGGACACCCTCCGAGATACTCCACACATACTTCCTGACATGCAGATACTGTCGTGCCAACTTGCACCCAAATAAAATTGAAATTGAAAATAGGTTCAATTTCAAAATAGATTAAAAATAGATTCCGGATCTTGAGTCTCATTTAGTTTTTTTAATGAGGTGTGGGGGTTGACTGCTTTTCATTTGACCAACTCTCTGCCTAATTATGAATATTAATATATTGTTATAAACAATATATTCTGTTGTTTAAACAATATAAACCATATATAAAAAAATATAAATATGTCTAAAAATAAAAAAGTTTTTCTGGTTATATCTAAATCTGTTATATTCAAAAAGCTTAACAAAGCAAATATTATGAATAGGAATGTAGTATTTGGTTGCACAGCCATCATGGAAATGAAGCTATTAATAAACACATTTCAGCACTTGTTATTGACACCAGATCATATTTTGTGTATGAGTAACAGTTGTTTTGCGTTTGTTTTCTTGAAAGTTTGAACCTGACATTTGTTTGATGTAGATATGCCTGTTTGGTGAAAGTCACATCACACAATACCAACCGTAGTACTGGTCAGAAATAGAGGTGTCGCAGTAAACTCGGATTGACAATAATCGTGATATTGATAACACGATGATTGATATTCTGTTAATATTACAGATTTAATGTAGTAAATAATTCAGTGCCTGTATCTGGTTTACACTCCAACATTGTAGGTGACCTTTTTACTTTAAAAGCCACAGTGGTTACAAACTGTCTTTCTCTCTGCATCCTTACATAACTAAAAATACACAACATTAAAGATGTTTTTGACTGGTATATTTTTAGTTTTATTATTTTATTTATAATTAATAATTATTTAATGTAATAATGACATTTTATGTAGTTGTCCTGATGTTTGCTTTTTTGAATTACAGAATGTGTTGGAAACGACACACTAACCCCCTTTCTTTTTCTCTCCTTAACAGGTGCAGAAGCAGGTCCCTCTGTGTGTGTGACAGTTGCTGCAGGTTCAGCTGGAAGCTCTGGAGGAGGCGGGGCATCCAGATCTGCCCCAAAGGGCCAGGGCCCTGCAGAGAAGGAAGATGGGGGAAGTCAGAAGCGAGTGCGCAGACAGTGGGAGTCCTGGAGTACTGAGGACAAGAACAGTTTCTTTGAAGGACTTTACGAGGTGATTTTTCAACATTAAAGGATTTGGCCAACAAAAGCGTAACTTGCTAAAAGTTCTTTGCAATTGTAGGATTTTTCCATGGCTTTCTCACCTGATTAGTCTGTTACTATCAAATGTGGAAACAATTCTTAGAATAGCTGGACCTAATCTATTATAATGCATTTCATCTTACTGTTCTAACAGGGCTTTTTATTTAGTTTAGTCTTCTGTTTATAAAGATTGGTTTAAAACCTCTGATATTGAAGCTGAAGTTGAAGTTCAGCATCACTAACAATATGATTGGGTTTGTATTTTATTTGAATTTTGATCAGATTTTTTTCTGTCTTTCCCTCCTTCTTTCACAGCATGGGAAAGATTTTGAGGCCATTCAGAACAATGTTGCTCTTAAATATAAAAAGAAAGGGAAACCTGCCAGTATGGTGAAGAACAAGGAGCAGGTACGCCATTTCTACTACAGGACCTGGCACAAGATCTCTAAACACATCGATTTCAACAATGGTGAGATTGACAGTAAGACAAAGATGTACCTAGCATCACTTTTACATTTACCCATTTAGCAGACACTTTTATCCAAACCAACTGAATTTACATTGAGTGTGTCACCTGGATCTCAGAAATTGAATCTACTCTTCCACACTGCCTGGTTTCTCAGTCAAAACATTATCAAATCATGTGTCTGCCCACACCATGCACATTTGCATGCATGTAAATGATTAGTTACCATATCCTTATCGCAATTTAAATCTTGATATTTAGCACATTTAAAATGCAGCACATCGTCCTCCATTATGTGTGTCATATTTTGGTTTTTAGTCATTGCCAAGTGCACAGGAAAAGATTCTTTTAATTTTTCAATAATTTATAAAACTCTTCATTTCATCCTCTTCTTTCTTAGTTTATTCCCGTGTTCTAAAGAAGTCCTCACAAGAGCTCTATGGCCTCATCTGCTACGCTGAACTTAGAAAGAAGGTCGGAGGCTGTAAGTATATCAGATAAATTTGTTCCTTCATCAAGGGGGACATTTTAAATGGTTGCATATGGGAACATTGCGAACTTGACATTCCATCTTGTCTTCTGTTCCAGTGATGGATGACAAAAATGTGGCCAAACTAAATGAACTTATTCAGCAGGGGTAAGTGTGTCTTTATGTTTTGAGAGTGAGCAAATGAAAATGTATTGCACAGTGGTGCATTAGGTCATGTCTAATGGGAAAGTGTATGTCACATCTTTATACGCTGTGATCAAACCATGATACTAGTTTAATTTTGTGTGTGTCGTTTTAGGGCCACCACCGTGCGTTCCAAAGGCAGAAACCTCAGGATCAAAGCTCCCATGTGCCGTGCTCTGAAGAAACTCTGTGACCCAGATGGTGTGTTTGTGCGATATGGAGTCCAATATATATAGTGTTAAAGCATTGACTTCAGTGAAGCGATAGAGTAAGGGTGAGACCAGACATGACACAGTGGAGCGCTATGGGCATTTAGGTGGGTGAGCGTGATCCATGGTGCTGCTCTCCATAGTGTAGGTGGGGTGGTCCTTCACTGTTTCCATGGTTTCAGGACTGATTGGACAATGCAAATTTAGGACACCAACAGATTGTATGTGATGTATTTCGGTGTTCTAGATTCTCTTACAATCTTCCGTCTTTTCAGGTGTGAGCGATGAAGAAGATCAGAAGCCTGTGCGTTTACCCTTGAAGGTTGCTGTGGAGCTTCAGCCAAGAAGCAACCACTCCTGGGCTCGGGTCCAGAGTCTAGCCCATAATCCTCGGCTCAGGTGAGCTTCACTAATGCACACGTGTTGCCCCACAGATCTTTTAAGACGTTTTAGAGGTGAAACTAATTAATACATTTTGATAAAAAAATTAACATATTCGTTTTCATATTGAGCAAGATTCATCAGTGCATTAGACTAGTAAATGAGATCCATTTATTTTCATTTGAATAATGTAATTTGTGGGCTGTTGTGTAATATATCTGGTAATGATCGCTTATTGGTGTGTTTGTAGGATGGTGGTTGAGCTCCACCGGAAGGTCTCCAGTCTCATCGAGTTCCTGAAGCAAAAGTGGGCTATGCAGGATGAACGAATTGTATCCTTGAATTCACATCTCGGCATGCACAGTCATAACTTTAATTTCATTCCTTGTTCCTCCTCATCTGTTTTAAGGGATACATTTATGGTGCATTTTATGACAGTTCAAAAGATTTCTATGAAAAGCTCTCCTTGCAAGTAAGCCTCCAAACCCTTAGACGCCGTTTATACCAGTGCGTTTTCCTTTAAAAACGCAAAACTCTTGCTACGGTTACGCCTGGCATTTACACTACTCTGGAGTTTTCGTACTTTTGGAAATGCTGCAGACCCCGTTTTAGTTTGAAAACTCCGGGGTTGTGTTTCTGTGTAAACTGACAAAACACAGCCTTTAGAATACGCAGGCGTAGTTGCCCACATTCGCTTACTGATTGGGTGTCTGTGTCATTGCGTTTGCTTCCCTGATTCGTTAAGCCCCTGTCATATGAGCCATTACGCTACCTGAAGACGACAATGACCAACCTCGCAAAGATCATGTAAACAACAGGCTTGTTTGACTTCAAGCTGCGCTGCGCTGCGAACACGGATCGACACGGGGACATTACAGCAACGCAAGAGACAAACGAGAGCAATATGCTTTTAAATGGCTCACTCAGTACTGCAATGTCATCTGTCGATCGGTCTGCGTGGCGCCGGATGAAATCGAACAAGCCTAATAGCTGGATCTATTCACACGAAGACGTCCTTGCTTTTCCTTGGCATCATGTTCATTTTGTACTGGCCGGTCTGTGACTAGTAACCAACTGTCATCAACAACGAACTTGTATGTATGCGCTAGGGGTGTCCTCGACTAAGGATTTACATAGTCAAATCAGAATTGTCACGTCGTGCCTATAGTCGAATCGTGGGGACGACACCAGGTGGTTAAACAAGGGTGCAGCGATAAGTGCAGCGCAACATTGATGCACCAAAAAACAAACATTAATTTACAGAATTTGTTTAGAACAGAATATACCTTTGTAATAAATACAAATAAAAAACGAAATAAGCCAGATTCAAGTCGCAATGTGCAAAATAAATGTGTTTTAGGTAAAATATCTGAAATGCAGGGGAACATAATTCAAAACACAAGCCACAAATAGTAAAATGAATTGACATTTTCCTTAAGCATAACGTAACAATGCTGTGCCATACAATACAAATAGAACTACAAAAAACTACTTGATAATAATGAATTATTTTTTACAAACGGGAATACAGCACGTTCATTACCAATGAACTACCAATAAAGTTACCGCATGTAAAGGAGGAATGCAATAAAGCATCTTACCATTTAAACAGTCAAAAAGTCCCTTTCACTTTTTTGCAGCGCAAAGTTCAGTCTAAGTAACGAACTACGTACATTTACAGACAAAGTGTTAATTCATATTTATATGCCCACACATTCGGTAAGTGACAAATGTTTGGAAACGGTGCACACATTAATTTGAAAATCATCTGCGCGTGCTTGAGGAACGTGTTGCTTCTCTATACCGGTCTCACAGCACAGAAGACGCGGAGAGACGCGATCCTGCGCTGGGTAGCCAGACCTCGCTCATATGTGCCGGGGGTTTTCTGAAGGGTCATGTGACATGCATTTTCAGTAATGTGTAGAAGCAGATTTTTTCTAAAACGCATGTAGAAACGGCAGTATAAACGAGGATCGTTTTGGTTTTAAAACGCCGTTTTCGTACGAAAACGGGCTAATGTAAACACCACTTTAGTATCCAAACCCTAGTTTTGTGTGTCTCTATCTGTTCTGCAGTTGTAATTGGCCTTAACTTAATATGTGTAGCGAAAGAGCCTGGCGGAACGAGAAGCTCTAGAGGGCCTGGCCCGGTCTAACGAGTCGGAAGACCTGTTTCTATTTCCCGCAGAGAACTGTACAGTAACTACTTTACCAGGTGTGGCTCGCGTTGTACACTCAAAGGCCTCGTGCACTGTGTACTGGCAGGAGAGTGGGCGTGGCCGCACGGGTATTAGGGATTTACCTGCTGCTCACATTCTTGGAATTCAGCCTGCTAGAGGGAAATCAGGCAAATCTGGACCAATGGGAGGAGACCCTAAAAGAGGCGACGGGCATTCTGTTGATACTTCAGATGGCGGCACTTCAGCTCCAGGGTTGGAGAACAGTGTAAACCCACCCCTTAACACTAACTCTTCCTTTGTTACTCCGGTTAGTCCAACCCTCACTTCATCACTTCCTATAGGACAGGAGGAAAGTGGGACGGGGACTGCGGAGCAAGAGACTCTGTTAGGTCAGCCTCAGACTGATCCTAGTGGGCAGGACAAAGAGACTCAGGGAGAACTTCCTTCTGTAGAGAGCAGGACTGAGGAACCTGGAACAGTGGTTACATCAGATAAAGGCCCGCCGCAAATGGAACCCGCAGGGCGTGGTGAGGAAGTGGGTGGGACTGGACGATCTCCTCAGCAAATCAGAGAAGAAGGATGGACCTCACAAGGCTCTGAGAATGTGACACTGGCAGAACTCTACCTCATGCTGGGCAAGCCGGGAAAACTACAGTTGGAGTATGAATGGCAGCCTAAGCCCCACCCCTCAGCCCCACCCACCGCTCAAAATGTGTTTCGGTGTCTCTTGAGACTTGTGTCATCAGAGGTCAACCCCAAACCAGTGAGTCCTCTTATTACGATTTTTATGCATTTTTCATCTTTAAACTTTTTTGCACGAAAAATAGAATTAAACTTGTGTGACTGTTTTGTCCTGATTATTTGGTCTTGCATAGTCTTATTATAACTTTATTATTCTGTTCCAGACTCCAGAAGTGTGTTCAGTGGGAACATCACCATTAAAGTCAGGGCAAGAGGAATCGTCTGTTACTCCTCCAGGCAGAACTTCAGCCGGGGCAGCCCGTAGTCCCAGCTGTGGTCGACCGCAACACGCAGCACGCTCTAAAATACTTTTGAATAATGCAGGTAAATCCCACTACAGTGTGTCATTTCTGCCTAACTGGTTGTGCAAAAATGACCATAAACAGGATTCCCCAAAACATTTGCAAAAAACCATGCCAGTGATGGAGTCAGTTTTGCTATATTTGACTGGTCAGTAACGGTCTCTGTATATTCAACTGATTCAATAGACGAAAGTAGTTTAATGTTAAAAATGTGTGTAATGAATAACAACCCAAAACTGTAAAATGTTTTGTTCCAACATCAACAGACCAACAGCAGATAACAGCTGGAGGTGTTACTACCCTGAGGGTCAATACCGTCTGTTCTTGAATGAAACTCATTAGCGTACCGATTCAATATTGCAATATTTCACTACTCTCTATTAGTTTAACCCCCGAGGAAGTAGCTAGCTGAAATTTCAAAAAGATATGTTCTCCACAGGTGGGAGAATCCTGCCACGTTCTCTGCTGGCCTCCGGCGGTGACAGCGAGGGGTTCGCTGTCCCGACAACTCTGCCTCCCAACAGCTCCCGCCAGTTACGGATGTTCTCTCCTAATAAGGAGGCGGAGCTAGCCTTTCGCCAGCAACTGAACTCCATCAGTCTAAGTTGTGTAAGTGTTTTTTTTTAGAAGAAATAAGGGAAGCTTTTAATCTTAAATGATAATATAGTCAGCAAATGGTCAGTTGGACAAATTATACACATTCAGTCCTGTAGGAGCTCTTTACCTAAAGCTCATAGATAATTTGGATCAATAATGTTTGAATGAATTCACTGCACTTCAGAGGGTTTCTTCGGGCATTGTTCTGAGATGTATTAAAAGTTGTGTAAGATAAGATCAGGTGTCTCATTAAAGCAAGAAGCTGTTGAAACAATTTTAGGTTTTGTGTCAAAAAGTGAATCATTGTTATAATGGCCATTTAAATAAACATTCGTGATAATGTTAAACAGTGTCTTGCATTATATCCATTAAAATAATGGTACTTAAACCTTACCTATGGGGATGTGGGGGGTAAGAAAAAAAGACAAACAAAAATAATTCCAAAAATATAAATCACAATGTTTTGTTTTCATGTACAGGTTTTTTTCTCTAATTGTGCTGTATTTTGTCTTTAGTCAGATATGTTTTCAAAGCATAGGAAAATAGGGAGGGGCCGTCCACTGAGGAAACCTCTTGTGGTTCAGGTGAGTGCCAATAAAAAGACATGCAGCATCTCTCATGAACTACAGACTTGTGTAGAAAGTGCATAGTTTTATCTTTATCTGTGTGTTACTGGCAAATGATAACAGATGCCTATATTTTTCCCACAGAGGACGCTGCTGCCACGAACAGCTGGAGACACTTCACCACACGTGTGCTCCTTCTCCATTCTCTCGAATTCATCTGCTACAGGTAGTTTGTAAGCCATTAGCATCATCAGATGAAATTGCAAAAGTAATGACAGGTTTCGAAAAAGTGTCCTCAAACACTTTCCCTATCTCTCATTAAAATGCATATCAGTCAATGATTAACTTGTAGTTGTCTCTGTCTTTACACTTCAAGACTCATCACATCACTGTCAGTTTTTCTTCCATCAATCTGAATTTTTGCACACATTTTTTTTAATCAGGTACGGGTTCCTTTCGTCCAATTCAAACTCGTCTCGCCCCATCAAACCGCCAGCTTCCTTCAAAATCTTCGTCCACTGCTGCTAGTCCTGCTTCCACTAGTCAGCTATCCAGTAAGTTCACAACCAAACTGTAAAAGGAATTTATACACTTCATTTTAAATTCAGGAAAACATTTATTTCTTTTAAATGTTTCAGGTGCAATTGACATGGCAGCAAAATCGGCAGGCATTATCCCAGGCAGCCCCTGTCGAGATGTGGAGGCCCCGAGCATTGACAAGACCCTTGTGCATGCTGAAGAAGCCATAAACTCCACACCTGCTGCACCTGAACAAGAGCCTGATCTACTCGATCAGGAGCCTTCTGAGGTGAGACAAAAAACGAAAAATTGCCTTGCTAAAGCATCTGTCAAACAATCTTTATTCTGGCCTGTTTGCTTCTGTTCTGAATTTAACTTTTTTTGTGTTCAGGAATCGCTTCAGAATGGTGTCTCTCCACCCTCTCCAGGGGGTGGAGACTCTCTTTTAGCCCCTCCTAGTGTTGCTTCCTTATTGGATATATCTCTGCCGGGCCCTCCAGAAGAGTCTCTCCCTTCTGGAGAGGCACAAACTCACATCAGTGACTCTATTATCGAGCTCGCCATCAACTCCCATTATGGTAAGTCCTAGATAGCTGTAGATGTTAGTGGTGGGGGAGAATTTATTTCACCATTCCATTTCTCTTTTTCAGATTGTTTTAGATTGAGCCATTAAAATCCATCATTGGAAATGTATCTTAACTATTGATAAAATTAGTACATTTAAAAACATAATCAGGACAGATTCAGTGTATTCCAAGTGCCATGTACCACGCAATACCTTTGAGGTCCAATGTGTAATTTTTTGGAGGATTTATTGACAGAAATGCAATATAATATACATCACTTCACGTCTTCAGTGGTGTATAAAGACATTTACATTATGAAGCGTTATGTTTTTTATTACCTTAGAATGAGCTATTTCTATCTACATACACCGTGGGCCCCCTTGCATGGAATCCGCCATGTTGTTTCTACAGTAGCCCTAAACGGACAAACTGCTTTACAGAGTGCGTTTCATAAATACGACATCTCCTTCGGCAAAGAAGCGAAAACGTAACGACATCTTAGCCCTATGTCAGCCATCGTAGTGCTTCGAAAGGGTGGGGCGAGTGGTGGAGTGATCTGTTGGTTACAGCTAGAAGCCGCTAAATACATACACTGGACCTTTAAATAGGACATATTTGGATTTATAAATATATGTGGAAGCCTTCATGCAAGTTTTTAGCGAACAAGAGAAATGTCCTCTGTATTTCCCAAAGTTTCTTTTTCTGTCTGTCTCATTCAAGTACTTGTAAATTACTTTCTCAGGTGATGGATCCTTGCTTTCACCTCCTAAGCTTAATGGTAGTGATAGATCTAAGCTCCTCCCCTCTCCATGTGACAGCTGGATGCCGTCTCCCACACATGACCCTCAGTGGTACCCCAGTGACTCTACTGATTCAAGTCTCGGCTGCCTGCTCTGTACGTAGAACAATACATTCATGATGATTCATTTTGTCAATCACCCAAATATTTTTAGTTGCTGTATAGAATTAGTTTTTTTTATAATTTGTGCCAAAGACAAACTCGGCATCAATACAACTCTTTAGGCAGAGTCTTCCCGTACGCTTACAGAGTACAATCAGTGTAAACGTTATTGACAAGTGCATCTCTGGTTTTTCCTGATTGCAGCTAGTCTGGCATCTCCTGATAAGGCCAGAAGAACAACCCTCCCCCCATCCAGCAGCACAGCCTTACTTGGACCCAGTCTGCTGGACGGCAACTCCCATGACTGTTTTCAATCCCGTGGCCTGCCTGATGTTGCCGAGGTGAGAAGCCTTTTCATCACTGCCTCTCAAACAGGAAGTCCCAGCTGCTGTCTGGTGGCTTAATGTTGTTTGATATGGGGCATTATCAACGGATGCTTTTGGAAATAAACAGGAAGTGAGGGTAGAGCAGTTGTCTCATTTAGGTTGACAGGTGCCATGAAGATTTGTAGATGTCATTGAAGGTCTGACTGTTTTCATGTTACAGGTGGATACTCAGCTGGCCTGTATGATGAGTGAGAGCAGCGTCGACTACATCGCCCGCTTCAATGACCTCGCGCAGGAGCTCTCCGTCACAGAAACGACCCTCGCATCTCCAGTGGACTGATTTAGTGGGTGGGGTCAGCCACTGCCCCGCCTCTTCTGATAAAGCTGCAGTTATCAATCACAAAGCGTGGATTGGACAGAAGAATGTTAACAGACAGTTTGGAATCAGTTTCAGCTGTTGGAAGTGCAATAGATCGTTGGGATCCACAATAGCATTTGGGTTTTGTGGATTTGTGTGTGAGAGAATGTGTTGTTTATATATGTGTGTTTTGTAGTTCTGTGGCTGTTGTCTTAAGAGCCGCTCCCAGGAAATTTAAAAACTGAAGCAAACTCCAGTTTACAATGCAACCTCATGTACAGAGAACATAAGACCTGCCATATCTGAACAAATTACTTGTCCGTTTTTGTCTGTTAACTTGTCTCACTTTTGTGTGCGTGCATGTGCATGCATCTGTAAGTGGAGCCAAGGATTGTATATGTTGTGTCTTTGTGACTCCTTTCCTGTTGTACGTCATACATGTCTTCATAGCTTGGTGCAAAACCTTCAAAAGCCATAGAAATGCATTTGTGTACGTCTGTGCACACCCTCCGTGTAAACCTGTCTGGTTTTTAAAATCTGCACTACGAAAAGGGACCGATAACAAGGGCTTTTTTGTGAGGTGAATACAGGAGCTAAAAATATCTGACACACTAAGGTTATCCATTACACAAATGCAGTATAGTTGCATCAAATGCAAGATCAAACATCTCTAGAAAAGTAGTTTTTTTCCCTCCAACACTAGGTCTTGTTTCCTACTTAATGATATTGATCCAGTAAGGGGGTAATTTTTGAACAGGGTTCACTCATATGTGTTTTGCTTTTCTCTTTTTGTACGTGAGTGTGTGTGTGTGTGCATATAAATGTGAGTGTTTGCACAGATGTAAATAGACAATAACAAACCCCAGTATTTACTGCTTTTGTAACATAATGTAAATTATTATCAGTTGGTTTATTTATTGATAACTCGCAGAGGATGTGTTCTTTGTTTCATTTAACATGTCTCATGCAGGCCTATAGGAGCTCCTCTTAACTGTTTTAAAGATTTATGTGTTGTTGAAATAAGTTTTCAACCCCAATGTGTATAAAATATAGCTAACGCTAACTCCCGTGTGTTTGTGTTTTAACTCAAAAACCTGCCAAAACCACAAAAGGACCCATATTTTTTTGTCCTAGTAGTAAAAATAGTTAAATAGAATAGACACAAATATATACAAAAATGTATTTGAAATACTGTATGTTCTATTGCACAAAATTATGAATATAACCAGTTTCTAAAGTGTTCATGTGAATTATGTGGACAATTTTCTATGAATATTAATAATATAAAGCAATGTAATATTAACACTTTGTTTTCTAAATTTTGCTGTCACACCATGGGACACACATACGATTTTTTCGTAAACTACCCATATATAGATTTGATTGATTTTTATTTTAATTACCCTGTACCACATCAGTTTGTTGTTTTACGTGAGATTTATAGGCGTGTTCGACTTAACGAGGCGTACGCAGACTTATAGGCTCATGACATCAAGGTACCGCGAGAGCAGTGCGAAAGCCTAGCTGCTCGGTCTTGCAGCACAACAAATCCCACGTGAACCATTGCTTCCGCGTTCAATGTTCACTCGCATGGGTGCTCTGTTTCCGGTGAGTAATGTGTGTGGTTAACCCTACTGTATTATTTTGTACATTATATATATATATATATATATAACCATATAGACTATAATATAACCT